>NC_090181.1:4611418-4691418 GCF_024679245.1 Pseudorasbora parva
AAAAAAGAAACTGACATTTTACTAAATGTAATAAATAAATAAAATTTCACAAAAGTCTCTATTCGCAAATGTTTTATGTCATATAAGTTCAATTCTTAACTTTGCATGGAAACATGGCTAATGTCTTTTTAGTGTGAAATGTACTTGCCCTCTGCTTCATCAAAGCCGATGAACTTCACCGCCTGGGCGTAGTTGACGATACTGGACAGATAAGGGTGGATGTTGGTAGTGGCCGCCACATACGTGTACGACTGAATCACTGCTAGTTCATCAGCCACATTCGTCTCGCCCACCTGCAACAAATAAACACCAGTGAATGTTTAAGGAAGCCTCGCTTACAAGTTACTTTTTTACAGACTTTGAACTTTACAGCACAACAGACTGTAAAGCATCTTTATTCTTTATGCATGACAGCGAGATTCCCATCATCAGAAGTTAAAGACACAGTAATGGGTAAATCTGGCAGGAATATAAAAGCTTCTGGAGCCCATTATCATGATAAGAGGCTTGAAGTGAAGTGTGTGTTCATTCACGACACACACACACACACACTGCTGATTGACTCCAATTCCTGTTATGGACGTGTTGAAGAGAAACTGCCAGAAGTCTTGCAGTTAAGATAATTACGCAAACTCTTTAAAACAGAGAAATAATAACTTCTTGAGAAGCTAAAAGCAATAGTTTACTCTCACATATGACTTTATTTCTTCTGTGGAAAATAAATGTTTAGCTAAATTATTCCTTGCACTGATAACTCAAACCATTAAAAAAAAGTTACTTCAAATAAAATAAATGTTAGCTGAAATCAAATAATAATAATGTAAACTTATTTTATTTCAGCTATTTGCCAAGGCAACCCATCTCAGTTTTTAGTTTAACTTGAATAATTAACTACCAATGAAATAAAGACGAAAAATAATATAGCCATAAAAAAGGAAATATAAATCAGTATATCAATAATTGTTAGTTTTGTGTGCTTTTTTGTCATTTTAGTACTTAAACTTATTTTATTTCAGTTTTTTCTTCTTCTTAAAGTATTAAAGTATTAAAATAACTAAAAACAAAATACAATTAATAAAAATGATATAGACAAAGCAAACAAACGCAAAAAATAAAAATAAAACAGAAAATCTATTCAGTATTCAATATTAATCAAAAGCTTATCAATATTGAATATGAATAAAAGCTATAATAGTACATCAATGATGCTACAATAACACTAATAAAAAGTCAAATAAGTAGATTCTTTTATTATGCTTTGTGTCATTACGAACACATTATTATTATTTTTTTAAATGCCTTTTTTCCCCATCAAAACAACAACGGCAAACCTTTAAGAAAATGTGAGTAAATGTTGATGTGTGTGTGAATTCTGAAGGATGTACGAACCTTTCTGGGTCTGAGCAGAACCTCTTCCTCACGATTCTCTTCCTCAGTGATCAGACATCCGTGAATCCGCTCGGGATGAGCTTCGTTCAACAGCTCTGCTAAAGAGGAAGAAATAAAGACGATGTGAAATCCATGCAACGCTTCATAATGCAGACCAGAAACAATACAGCACTTTCAGCTAACACAATTAAAAATATTCCAGATATGCCAATATGCAAAGGTTAGCCAATCATAATGGAAATCATTTGCATCAGAACAGATGCTCAGCAGAGTTATTTTAATATTATTTACCTAATATTACAGTATTTATTGGGGTACAAAAGCTTATAAATCATACAGAATGAGTTCTTTTGAAAATGTAAAAATGCAGAAAGTTGTGTGATGGGTAAGTTTAGGGGCAGTAAAGGAGGACAGAATATATGGTTTGTACAGCATAAAAACCATTACGTCTATGGTGAGTCCCCAGAAAGATAGCGCACCAGACGTGTGTGTGTGTTTGTGTTTATAAAATAAAAAAAAAATAAAAATAAGCTTTTTTATGCACTTTTATTTTATCCACATCCTGGCATTTCCAATCTTTTTTTTAATATATATTTATAATACTCCAGTATTATTTATGTACTATTATAGTTTTTATTAATATTATGAATTGGCTTTTACCTTTTTGAAATGTTTTAATATTTTCATTTCAACATATTTTAGATATTTGTTTTTAAATAAGATGTATATGTTTTTTGTAATTATCAGTATGTTGTGTGCTTCTGTCATTGTATATATAGCACATACAATTATAATATAACTATATATATATATATATATATATATATATATATATATATATACCAGTGGCGGCTACTGGTCTGTCAGAGAGGGGAAGCTCATTTTCGGCCAATTGTCTTATTTATTTAAAAGTAAATTCTGCCCTACGTTCCTTTTCAAGAAAATGGTCTTTTACCCTGTGAATGAATGAACGATCTAAAAAAAATATTAAACTCTGTAAAACTGAAACAAGGAATGTGGTGTATAATTGTGTGAAATGTATGATAAAAAAATCAAGCAATTTCGCCAAGCAAATATCAAAGAAATAGGTTGCAGCAGTTTTTATTTCGACTGAACTTGAGAAATCCGCGATGGGACTGAGAGCGAATAGCTTCAGTGATTCCTTATAGTACAGAATCGCTGTCAGTCAAAAGGAGATGCAGTCTTTCAACAGACCCTCCAATCATCACGCAGAAGCTCGGAGTCCGGGCCAGCCCACTCTCCATTCACTCCCAGAGACGCTGAGCGTCCGTGGGCGGGACATAATCGCAGCGTTTATCCAATGACCGTCTAGTTTCGAAGCGCTGAAAAAAAACGTTCAAAGCAGCCTCATTGAAGTCAATGGACGCTGGGCTTCAATAGGGAAATGCACTGTGACGCTGCGGGAATGTATGAGAAGGAAATCGAGTCAGCCGACCTGCTATATGTAACTTGATTCTGAACGAACTCTTCTTTGAGATGAACGTTTTCTAACGCATTTTTAGTCAATACAATGTTAATATAATAGTACATATTTGACTATTAATTTTGTGACATTATAAGGGAAGCCGAGCTTCCCTTGCAGTCTTAAAGAAATCGCCACTGATATATACCCTTTTTTATATTTTCATAAATCATATTCAGTGCCTTAAAATCAGTCACACGTTTTCTATACATCAGTCCCCGCCCACAACTGGTGATGGAATCTGCCCTGTTAGCTTAGCTCCTCCCCTGAGTAGCACAAACTGTAAATGCTCCACCCTCTTCTGGAAAAGGGGCGGGGAGCAGCAGCTCATTTGCATTTAAAGATACACACGAAAACATCCATGTTTTTGCTTCCAGTCAAAACGAGGCATTTTGTGCATGATATGATCAATGATCTATGGGGTAATTTGAGCTGAAACTTCACACACACACAATCTGGGGTCATAAAAGGTCCCCTTTAATGGCTCTTCCTCACCGGTGGACGTCTCCTCCTCGTTCTCATCTTCAAACATGTTTGTGGAGATGCTCGGCTCTCCGGCCTCCATGTGCTTCCTAAAGTGCTCCAGCTGTTCTGTTGATTTAAAAACATGTTTGACAAAACTCATTCATTCACATCAGTTTTTTATGAGGACCTTGAGAATTAAGTGTGTTGACATACTGGCAATGTAACTACTTCTTCCAAAACTTCCCATGGTTTCTGCCAAAATATCAGTTATGAGGCATTTACCACATGTCGTAATTACTACTGGTCATCAAAATTCCAAGTTTACAAGTTGTAATTATGAGTTCTACTAGGACGTGAGCTCCTTTTACTAGTTGGAATCCCATAATTACATTACTCCCAACATCGTGTAAACACACCTTTACTTCAGTTATGATGACCAGAATTTCAAAAGAAATTTTTTTACTTATGTTTTCTTTAGAAAAATTGTACAGTATTTGCTACATACCTACTTTTTTAGAAGTACATACACCGATCAGGCATAACATTATGACCACTGACAGGTGAAGTGAATAACACTGATGATCTCTTCATCACGGCTCCTGTTAGTCGGTGGGATATATTAGGCAGCAGGTGAAATTTTTGTCCTCAAATTTGATGTATTAGAAAAGCAGAAAAAATGGCCAAGCGTAAGGATTTGAGTGAGTTTGACAAGGGCCAAAATGTGATGGCTAGACGACTGGGTCAGAGCATCTCCAGAACTGCAGCTCTTGTGGGCTGTTCCCGGTCTGCAGTGGTCAGTATCTATCAAAAGTGCTCCAAGGAAGGAACAGTGGAGAACCGGCCACAGGGTCATGGGCGGCCAAGGCTCATTGATGCACGTGGGGAGCGAAGGCTGGCCCGTGGGGTCCGATCAAACAGACGAGCTACTGGAGCTCAAACTGCTCCAGAAGTTAATGCTGGTTCTGATAGAAATGCCTCAGCTGGTCAGGGCTGTTTTGTCAGCAAAAGGGGGACCAACACAATATTAGGTCATTATGTTATGCCTGATCGGTGCATGATTTTGTATGTCAGGGTATATACAGCAATCCTTAAGTTAAATGTACTACTTTTCAATACCTTTTTTACTACCTTGAGAATATTTTTTAAAACCATCACGACACTGAATTGCAAGTGTTAATCAGCGACCTTTCTGTTATTTACACAGATTTTGACATTTATAACATACAAAAAAGAATAGATTTAGAATCGACACCAGGATGAAATCTGTGATAAGTTATCATTCAGACACAGTAAAATAGATCTCAACATTCACAAAGGTTGGTTAAGGAAAAGCATTACTGCACACACATTTGATTTCAATTAATAATTGGTAATTCAGCAATTCAATTATTTAGTGTTTTTTTTTTCCAACAACAAAACCTGAGCCAAATATTACATTTCTATAACTGTGATAAGTTGTTGAATTTAACAAAATACTAAAAACTAGTGCTGTCAATCGATTAAAAACTTTAACTAGATTAATCACACATTTTTTCTGTGATTAATCGCAATAAAAAATAAATGTTTTGTACGTTTTTAATATATTTTTTTATATAATAATTTCACAGTTAACCAAATTAATGTAGAAACAACAAAGATAGTATATTTTAAATACGTGTTTAAATGGCATCTTTATATGAATGAAGACCAGTATTACTGATATTAATACAGCTTCTGATTTTTTTTTTTTTTTTTACATTTAAGGCTTTTACATTTATATTAGGCTTCAAAAATATAACAGTTTTTAATTTAAGTAAACTTAAAACAATGCTAACATAAACCCATAATAAATGTCATGTTTACTCCTGCCCTTCCTGTCTTAACAGTTAGGAAATATACAGAAATGTAATAAAGTTATCAAAGTTATATGTAGTCTGCACTGCATAAACTATAAATGAAATAGTTAATCCTTATTAAAGCTACAAAAGTTATTTAGTCAAGAGCAGCGAGTCATTTTCTCTGTTCCCTTTGTTCTTTAACTTTACTGACAGGAAGCCATATTGGCTGCTGTCCCTTTAAGAGCAGACACGCGGATCTCACTGTTTATATACTACTGTCTATGGATTGCGCCTCATTCTCTCACAACTCTTTTTGTTCATTTTAGACTTTATATAAATCATTTAAGATTGCTCTTATAAGGATAGTCGTTGAAGATATGCCTTGATAAAACGTAAGCCAGCCACTTCTGTTGAGCGCAGTGCTCTGAGATGATGCCGAACGACCGCTGAATATGACGTCAGCATCAAACACACGCCGAGACGGAGACGAAAGATCTTTGATTATGTGCCCAGATATGCTAAAGCCCATATTTAAACGAACTAACGCGAACGCAGATAGAATTTCAATCAGAATAGGACACCTGATAGTCTGAAAAAATAATACCTAATTTGGAAAAAAATAATACCTCTGAGACCACATTTAACACTTTTAATGGCCTTAAATTTGACAATTTTGATTTATCACTTTTTAATACTTTTTAAAACCCCGCGGACACCCTGTTAACTTTACTGACAGGAAGCTTTATTGGCTGCTGTCCCTTTAAGAGCAGACAGACACGCGGATCTCACTGTCTATGGATCGCGCCTCATTCTCTCACAACTCTTTTTGTTCATTTTAGTCTTTATATATATCATTTAAGATTACTCTTATGAGGATAGTCGTTGAAGATATGCCTTGAAGCAAGTCTAAAATAAAACGTAAGCCAGCCACTGCTGTTGAGCGCGCTGTGCTCTGAGATGATGCCGAACGACCACTGAATATGACGTCAGCATCAAACATACGTTGAGACGGAGACGAAAGATCTTTGATTATGTGCCCAGATATGCTAAAGCCCATATTTAAACGAACTAACGCGAACGCAGATAGAATTTCAATAGAATAGGACACCTGATAGTCTGAAAAAATAATACCTAATTTAGAAAAAAATAATACCTCTGAGACCACATTTAACACTTTTAATGGCCTTAAATTTGACCATTTTGATTTATCACTTTTTAATACTTTTTAAAACTCCGCGGACACCCTGTATGTATTAACTATGGTATTTAGTAGAAATGACTGTTAAAATGTATAGATATCACTACTTTTTTCAACTTCAGGTTTTAATCTTCTGTTCTTAATGAGGATTTTTCCTCTGAGGTCATTTGGAGACGGCAGAGGACAGCCGGCCTCCATCTGTAAGAGAGTGAAAGAGAAAACATTAGCAAGTAACTGTAGCTCTTGAATAAACACACACACGCACAAACACACACTAAATATTGTGTTGAAACACACTTACTGGGAAATCATCTAACGGCTGTTTAAGGAGCAAATCTCCAAAAATGTCCTCACAGTAGCGTGCCAGTTTATACTGCTGATGTTTCCTGAGGGACAGGTGAGATCACAGTGTGTTTATTGTGCTTTTTCTTATCATACTCATTTATTTATGTCATTTGTGGGATATTAATGGGAACCTGGGGCCCGTTCTTTGTACATCGCTTAAAGGTCCCGTTCTTCGCAATCCCATCTTTCAAACTTTAGTTAGTGTGTAATGTTGCTGTTAGAGCATAAATAATACCTGTACAATTATAAAGCTCAAAGTTCAATGCCAAGCGAGATATTTTATTTAACAGAAGTTCCCTTTCAAAGCCTACAGCGATCGGCCGGTTTGGACTACAGCAGGAAGTGCAGGGATGTAATGACGTCACTAGAACCGCTTGTTGACTAATCCTCCGCCCACAAGAACACACAAAATAGGGGGCGTGGTCTTGTTGCTCTCCCATGCGGAGAAGAGCGCTGAATGCGCTTGCATCTCCCCGTTATGGTAAGAGGCGGGACCTTTCCGGGCAAAGTGTGCTAAGCTGCTGTCCAATCACAACACGGGAAGCGCTGGCCCAATCAGAACTCGTTACGTGTTTCTGAAGGAGGGACTTCATAGAACAAGGAAATCATCAGGCCGTTTTTGGGACAGAGGAAACAGCGCTGTACAGATAAGTCAATTGTGTGAAAAATACTGTTTTTTTTTACACGCGAAACATGAACTCATGTTATATTGCACACTGTAAACATAATCAAAGCTTCGAAAACACGCAAAGAACGGGACCTTTAAATCATCTGAGATGATTTGACAGATCGCTGTGACAACTGATCTCTGGCTAATTTGGTTCTTCAACGAATTTGCAGATTGGATTAAAATATCTGGATTAAGTTATCTGAGATCACTGCTCATGTCTGTGTTCCCTCAAGAGGGCAGATGCATCGACACTCGAAACAACGATCAGCAATGCAGCGATTGGCTGGCATCAAGACAACGTAATGACATCATATAATTAAAAAAGCCACCTGGCAAAAAACAAATTTCTGGACCTTTAAAAGGAAACAGACAAACGACAAAACCAACATAAAAGTTAGATAAATAAATATGC
Source organism: Pseudorasbora parva (assembly GCF_024679245.1). NCBI lineage: Eukaryota > Metazoa > Chordata > Actinopteri > Cypriniformes > Gobionidae > Pseudorasbora > Pseudorasbora parva. The sequence continues at coordinate 4,619,198 of NC_090181.1, forward strand.
ACTGTTTTGATGAACACGATTCCCAATTATTTATATTCATGATTTTATAATAATTGTACACACTATACATTTTTATTTTAATCTTGTAATTAAATTTTTAAAGCTACACTGTGTGATATTTTCCCCCATCTAGTGGTGAAAAGGTATATGACCATCCAGTGAATAATAGTTTCTGTTCCTCTCAATTTCGATTTCGTTTCAACTCCAACGGTGGCCGATTTAGTAATGGCTTCCAGTTCGACCTCTTCGGTGAGTGTTGCTTCAACTCAAGTGATGAGGTTACTTTTGAAAACTATTATAATTTGCAGTTATTTAATTTACCAAATGATCTATGATCAAATGAATCTATGTAAAATGAATAATAGTTTTACGTTTTCGTTATTTTTAACCAGTTCATTGCTAACATCAGCTATCAGGTTCCCAGACGAATGCAAGCTAATCTTAGTAAAGAAACTTTTATCAGTGCTATCGTTATTCTGTATATTGTACGACATCACTAGTGTAAGGCAAACAAATTATAATGCAATTAAAATATTAATCTCATGTTATCCGTCATAGAACACGGATTTATGTTATAAGGTAAACAATACTTTTTCATCATTGACGTGAGGAAAACTATCCTAGACGTCGTTCTAGTGTTATGCACAGCACACCATGATATAATTAGCCAAGCAACAATAAAACTTCCAATATACACGAATAGGCTGAATTAATATTACCTGTCGAGAAGAAAGCAGGCAACGTCGGCTTTCTTTTTAAAATCGTTGCTCCTCATGAGCTCTTTCCATCTTGGAAAGGCCACTCCAGTATTTACTTTTGTCTTGTTGATTTGCCTGTTGCGTTGCCGTCTTAATTCTCTTTTCCGCTTCCTTGGCGACTCTGATACATATTCCGCAATGTTACTAGGTCCCCGACCCGAGTCGAATTCGGTAATCAGTTCCGGGACGTGGTTGCTTTCACACAGAAGGCGACCCGGCAATGTTCCGGGAATATTGCGGGTCCGACGTGCAGTGAAAGGGGCTTATTAGTGATCCTCCATCATCATATAGCAGCCTCAAGCAATCCCCCTCTTCACATTCGACACGGTGCCATCGAGTGTAAAAACGCGAAAAGCGAAGCTTGAATTTACGGGTATGTCCCTCTTTGGCTACTGTACTTTCAAGATGGAGGAGCAACATGGCGACCGGCATCCGAACCCTCACCCGTATGTATTTTCAATGGCATATTATAAACTTACGAGAATACTTTATTACTTGAAAGAAGTAAATATACATTAATGAGCACATATATTTTTGAAAGAACTAAGTGATTTTAGCTAAGAATAAACTAAAAAAGTTACACAGTGTAGCTTTAATTCAATTTAAAGCAGATTAGTAATGTGACAATATTAATTAAAGTTTCTTAATGGTCAAGATCAAATTATCTGCATCTCTTGCGCTGCATCAAACCACTCCCATATTATCCGTCATCACACATTAATGCAAAACGGAGATTAACTGCACAATGTGTGTAAACCTCCAGTACAACTATAAAGTAATTATTCCATCACAGTTCACAAATAAATCTGTCAATCAAGCGACTCTGTCTATAGAATTATACGCACATTTTACACAACATTAAAATATTACTTTCAAATAAACTTTTGTATTTATTACTATTTTAAATTATTATCGATCACACGAGCTTTCGCATTAAACATAGACTGGAGCTTTCAATGTTGATGCTATAGCTTGATACAAAAAATAAAGAAAAAATGTGTGCAAATAATTTGTTGAAAAGCAGAGAACAGTAGCCATTCCTTTCAACCGAAACAACCAGAGGGAGAGAGAGGGCTCACGTGAGAGAGAAAGAGTGTGTGTGTGTGTGTGTACGCTGTATGTTTGCAGTCACTGAGCTAATAATAGTCATAGATCGAGCCTATGTGACGTGCTTGTGCATGATTTGGCAATCGGGGACAGCCATACGCTGCAAAAAATCAGGCCGACTCCCTGAACTTTTAAAACATGCTTAAAAATTATCGTAAGGTTGGGAGGTGCTCCTAACGTGCTCGGCTCGTTTCGCATTTCCTCTCACACGCTGCGAGCCGCGACCATACGAGCATACACGAAGTCCACGCGATTTCTCCAGAAAAAAAAAAATCGTCTGCGAGTTCGTACGAAATTGCACCGTGTACGCCCGCCTTAATGTCTTGTAATAAAGTAGCAGTGGATGCAATCTAATCCCGTTTACATGAAATAAGCTCCTGAGCAGGTTTAAGATGACGGACCTGTTGCTTTGACAGCAAGTCCAGGATGAGCGCTGAAGAACCAAACAAACCGAGATCATGCCAAATCATCAATAATCAAATCCAGCTAACTGAGTTAGCGATGTACGAGGAACAGGCCCCTGGATGAGAAAGCGCATACGTACGTGCAGTGGTTTTCAAAGGACAGAATCACAGGATACTCCGATGTCATGAAGGCCGTCTCTTTAATTCCCTGAATGACGTCCTGCATAAAGCATACTGTAAATGTGTTTCAGTCTAAACAAAGTATTCATACAGATACGTTTCCTAAAGCGGCGGAGATATCTGGAGAGTTTACTGAAGAAAGCACACCTTGAACAGGACGTCTGTGCACATGGCCTTGCCGTGGGTGATTATGGGCTCCTGATCTTCCCCTTTTCCATCCCAGCAGTCCAGCTCAACACACCTGCCAACAAAACAATACGCCACATGTTTCAGACAACAATATACTCACTATGACAGACGCTGCATCACTTTTAAGTATGGCTTTGAGTCATATGCTGCAGAAATCACATTCCTCATCAGTATCTTTGTCTTGTTTTGAAATAACACCATCTATACATCAGCAGCCTACAGGAAGACGCAGCACTGCAAGCTATTTCCTGTTCTGTTGAACGATTTATTACTAAGATCATACACTTTTTATTTCTTATTTTTAATAGATGTTTCAATAATGTAAAAAAAAAAAAATATATATATATATATATATATGAATCAAAGTTGATGTATTTGTATGTAATTTAAAAAAGAGCATCAATAAATTCTCATATTGTTTTTTTTTAAAAGAAATTTAAGAAAGAAAATGCATTATTACCCATTTACCCAAAATACTCAAACAGAGATAAATTAATGTTATTTGAAATGCAACATAAACAGATGACTTCTACATTAACATTATTTCTATCTATCTATCTATCCATCCATCTTTCTATCTCTTTCTTTCCTTCCATCCATCTTTTTATCCATCCATCCTTCTTTCTCTTTCTTTCTTTCTTTCTTTCCATCCATCCATCCATCATCCATCCATCCATCCGTCTTTCAATCAATCCATCCATCCATCCATCCTTCTTTCCTTCCTTCCATGCCTTTCTATACATCCATCCTTCTTTCTTTCCTTTCTTCTATCCACCTTTCTATCCATCCATCCATCCATCCATCCTTCCTTCCTTCCTTCCTTCCTTCCTTCCTTCCTTCCTTCCTTCCTTCCTTCCTTCCTTCCTTCCTTCCTTCCTTCCTTCCTTCCTTCCTTCCTTCCTTCCTTCCTTCCTTCCTTCCATCAATCCTTTTCTTTCCTTCCATCCATCCACCCTTTTCTTTCCTTCCATCCATCCACCCATCCATCCTTCTTTCTATCCATCCATTCATTCTTCCTACGATCCACCCGTCCATCCATCCTTTTAATAACTGTAACTGATTTTTTTTTTTAAGGGGGGGTGAAACACTCAGTTTCAGTCAATCTCATGTCAATCTTGAGTACCTATAGAGTAGTATTGCATCCTTCATATCTACAAAAAGTCTTTAGTTTTATTATATTTATAAAAGAAATATGGGCTGTACCGAGTCTTTCCGGAAAAAACTGAGCGCCTGGAGGCGTATCGAGTGGGCGGAGCTAAAGAAAGACGATCGCAAAGCGGTGACGTCCTCAAGCGTGGAGAAACTCATGGCTATCGAGCTATAGATATATGATCAAGAATCATCCGGAGGCTGAAATAAACTGAACAGGAGAAACAGCAACAGCAGGACGTCCGTCTCTGTGGTATGGACTGTATTTAGTGGCCTGTCAACATTTGTGTGTGTTTACTCGCAGTTTATGAGGACATGATTCGGTTTATGGACTATTGTATGCGACTAAACCTTAGCAGTAGCAAGCAAAACGGTTTTGCACGTCAGACTAGTGTAACGTTATACATAGAACAACAATGGAGTCCGTTAGCGCATTTGAATGACGAAGCACGCGATCGTGTCGTTTACTGATGTTTACTCGCGCAACGATAGCCGACAGCAGAGACATTTGAAGCAGTTTTACTCACCGGCTGCTTCCAAAGCAGGACCGAACCTTTATCGCTGGGACCGCTCCGTCAAAAACACACTTCTTTGGTATGATTTGGTGAAGTCCTGTTACAGCAGTGACCGTGGAGATCCACTTTTGCGACTGAAGCGATGTTGTGAAGCTTCCCGTCATTTCTGCGTTCAAATCGGTTCAAATGCAGCGCTGCCTTCCCGGAATGCTGTGCGGAAGCGTTGAAGTCGCTTGATGTCACCCATAGGAATAAAGTGGAGCGCGGCGCGGACTATAACGACGACTGGATCTGCAGCTTGAGGGCAGTGTTTATGGGCGTGCATTTCCTCTCTCGCTCTAGTCACGCGCGCGCACCCTACCGGGAGAAGAGCCCGTACGGCCCATACAAGGACCTTCTGCTCTTATTAACGTCAAGCCGAGCCATACTCGAAAAAAACTCTCCGAAACTTGTGAGAAACCGGAAGGAGTATTTTTAACACAGAAATACTCCATCAAACGTCCAACATTATTTTTGAAACGTTGTCCATGTTTAGGATGGGAATCCAAGTCTTTAACAGTGGAAAAAGCTCAGTGTGCATGAAACAGCATTTCACCCCCCCCCCCCCCCCCTTTAAATAATATCTCATGCTTTACAGAATAACAGATGCAACAATGTTTAAAAATATATATTAATCAAAGCTGATGTAGTTTTTTTAATTTAAAAAAGTGCATTAAAAAATATTCTCTCAATAAAAATGCAATATTTTTTTCTCCCAAGAAATAAAATTAATAGGCATTTAAAATTAAACAATTGTAAAACGAATTCTCATAATAATGGAATAATGTTTAAGAAAGTTATTGAAAGTTAAATGTTAATCATTTAAAAATAACCATATAAACAAAATAATAAATATTCTATCTAATGCTTTACAGAAAAGATGTATCAATAATGTTTGAAAACATTAATTAAAGCTGATGTATTTTTGTAATTTAAAAAGTATATCAAAAATATTATCTATATCATATATATCCAATATCATAATAAAGCAATAATACTTGTTATTTTCATTACTGTTAATGTTTGTTAATGTTATTAATGAAAGTTACCCGTTACCCATTTAACCCACCCAGATAAATGAGTGATGACGTGTTATGTGAGATGATCATGTGACGTACCTGCAGCCGGTCAGCAGCACCTGTCTGTACATCTCCACCGAGGATCTGCCTCCGAACTGTCTGCCAATCAGGTAGGTGTTGTGAGACGAGTTGATGAAGTAATGAGAGAGCGGATGATCCATCTCCTGATAAACCTCCAGCCGGTCCAGAAAAACAGGAGCGTTCTCATCAGACATCAGATACCGGCAGAACCCGTCACATGACATCAGACCTGCACAAACACATCCATTAATCCAGGCATGTCTAAACCAGATCCTGTTTAAGACAATCCTTTAATGTTGTTAAATATCTGTCTGTTGGGATACTGTACCTCAACACTAGGTGGTGCTGCCAGATTACAAAACAGCTTTTACATAATCAGATATGAACAATGAGAACAAGCCATAAACATGCATTCAAGTCATAATAATGTTATTTTTACTGTGTAGCAAATCTAGACAACATGAGAGTACATTTTATATTATTAAACAGCAATTTGTCAAATTAATATTAGGCCCAAATTATATCATTTAGTTTAAATGGGGTGTAGAAAGTAGTTTGCCTGGAAAAACTATCAACACCCTGCTATTTTTCAAGTTCTCCCACTTAGAAATCATGGAGGGGTCTGACATTGTCCTCATAGATGCATGTCCACTGTGAGAGACATAATCTATAAAAAATAAATAAAGAAATCACAATATATGATTTTTTAACTATTTATTTGTATGATACAGCAGCAAATAAGTATTTGAATACCTGTCTGAATTCTGACCCTCAAAGACCTTTTAAGCCAGGTGCACACTGTGCGATTTTGGCCACGATTTGGCCGTCTGGTAGCCTAGAAATCTAGAGCACCCTAGCGGCAGCAAATTTAATTTGCCCGCAAGTGTGGTCTAGCAACTCTCAATTCCTATCTGAGCTGTATTCCTCAGAATCTGGACGGCCCAATCACATCGTGTAGGTAGGCTATAGAGTCGGCGGGCGGGGCCATAATGACGAGGGCCGAGTTGCGTTTGCGTGCTTCTAGTAACACAGTCTTCTAGTAAACACAGAAACTGGCGAACGGCGGCGGTCTTTCGAATCAGCTCTGCCCGCGCCTCCGGAAGACTTGGAGTTAAGCTTTCCTCTGAGAAGAGAACAAAGAACGGCACTGAAGTCATTCTTAAGAAGGGAAGATGTGTTCGTAGTTTAGCCGACCGGATACGGCGAATGTTTAATCAGTCAGCGAGCTCTGCTTCACCGTCGTTGCTCTGGTTGGTGTAGCGCTATCCTATCGCGTGCAGAGGGAGTTTGAAAGACAACCGTTTATCCCGCCCCTCGGACTGAGCTGTCAATGGTGAGTTTCCAGACCAAACATCTTGATGTGGGTCTGGCTTGTCAGGCTAGCCGTCTGGGACAAATTTAGCAAATCCTAAAAGATTCCTCTGATCCTAGGCAAAAATCTGACGTCTTTGGTCGTTAGTTTGACATGTTCACCGGCAGCCGATTAATGAGCGCTGCGATCAAATTTAACCTCAGACGAAATTCTGGCAGTGTCAGAAGATTTGGCACACAATCCTGCAGTGTGACTTCTCCTACGACGACAATCAAATATCTCCGTTTTTCAAGACAAACTATGACCAAAACGAGTACTAGAGATTTCTCTGTAGCCAGCATTTCAGTCCCGCGTGTAATTCAGCTCACTGTCACCGAACGCGCCATTCATGGATGTTATAAAACTCCGGGTGAGTTTTCTTGCGCTCGTCCGTTTTTAGCGCGCCTTAACTATCGTGCAGTCTGACATTAATGTCAACTTAGATCTTACAGTGTGACATGGCGATCATGTTCGTACAGTCTGACAAGGGACAGTTGCAAAGGATTTTGAAAAATCACACAGTGTGCAGGACCCATTAGTCTGCCTTTAAAATGTCCACCTCCACTCCATTCATTATCCTAAATTAGATGCACCTGTTTGAGGTCATTAGCTGCATAAAGACACCTGTCCACCCCATACAATCAGTAAGAGTCCAACTACTAACATGGCCAAGACCAAAGAGCTGACCAAAGACACAAGAGACAAAATTGTACACCTCCACAAGCCTGGAAAGGGCTGCGGGGAAATTGCCAAGCAGCTTGGTGAAAAAGGTCCACTGTTGGAGCAATCATTAGAAAATGGAAGAGGATTAACATGACTGTCAATCCATGCAAGATCTCACCTCTTGGGGTCTCAATGATCCTAAAAAAGGTGAGAAATCAGCCCAGAACTACACGGGAGGAGCTGGTCAATGACCTGAAAAGAGCTGGGACCACCATTTCCAAGGTTACTGTTGGTAATACGCTAGGGCTGTCAAAATTGCTCAAAAATGACGTTTGAATATTCCCTCTAAAACAAACACGAACATCTGTGTGCGCATTTTCTCAATGATGCGCATTACGTCAATAACAGGGCAAATGAATACAAAGAGACATAACTACCTGTATAGGTAGTCTATTTACGTTTATACATATTTGACAACTTACACAAAAACAAGTATATTAACTAATGGCCTTTGGAGCGAGCTCAAACTCTGTGTTTCTCAGCGACAGGTCAGAAACCTGACTGATCTAGAGAAGATCTGTGTGGAGGAGTGGGCCAAAATCCCTCCTGCAGTGTGTGCAAACCTGGTGAAAAACTACAGGAAACGTTTGACCTCTTAAATTGCAAACAAAAGCTACTGAACCAAATATTAACATTAATTTTCTCAGGTGTTCAAATACTTATTAGCAGCTGTATCATACAAATACATATTTAAAAATTCATACATTGTGATGTCTGGATTTTTTTTTTAGATTATGTCTCACAGTGGACATGCACCTACGATGACAGTTTCAGACCCCTCCTCTCTGTATATACAGTCCAAGTCAAAAGTTTGGAAATATTAATATTTTGTATGTTTTTGAGTCTCTTCGGCTCATCAAGACTGCATTTATTTGATCAAAACTACAGAAACAAAGTTATATCGTGAAATATTATTACAATTTAAAAATATATATATTTGAATATACTTTACTTTAAAATGCAATTTATTCCTGTGATCAAAGCTCAATATTTTTAGCATCATTACTCCAGTCACATGATCCTTCAGAAATCATTCCAAAATGATGACGTATTATCAATGTTGGAAACAGTTGTGCAAATAATATTTTTTGGAACCTGTGATACTTTTTTAGGATTCATTGATGAATAAAAAGTTAAAAAACAGCATTTATAAAAAAAAATAGAAATTATCTAACAATATAATTCTTAACTATGACTTTATTCATTTAACACACCCTTGCTGAATAAAAGTAATAGTTTCTTTAAAAATATTACTTACACCACACTTCTGAAAGGTAGTGTATATTGTTACAAAATATTCATATTTTAAATACATTTGAAAAAATTTTTTTTTTTTTTTTATTCATCAAAGAATCCTGGAAAAATGATCACAGCTGTTTCTAACATTGATAATAAATCATCATATTAGAATGATTTCGGAAGGATCGTGTGATTCTGAAGACTGGAGTAATGATGCTGAAAATTCTGCTTTGATTACAGGAATAAATTACACTTAAAATTATATTAAAATCAAAAATTATAATTTAATATTGTAATATAAACTTTGTCGTCTATTTTTGATCAAATATATGCAGGTTTTATGAGCATAAGAGACATCTTTAAAAAACATTAAAATTAGTAATGTTTCCCAATTTTGACAGTTACTGTAAGTGCTGCACAATGCCAGCACTTGGGGCGGGTCCAAATCCACTTTTGCTAGTTTAATTGAGGAAAAGATGGTCAGCGCACCAGACGCATGGTCCAAAAGGGTTTTACCATGTATCTTAAAGCTACACTGTATAACTTTCTTAGTTTTTTCTTAGCTAAAAACACTTAGTTCTTTCAAAAATATATGTGCTCATTAATGTATATTTACTTCTTTCAAGTAATAAAGTATTCTCGTAAGTTTATAATATGCCGTTGAAAATACATACGGGTGAGGGGTTCGAACGGCGGTCGCCATGTTTCTCCTCCATCTTGAAAGTACATTAGCCAAAGAGGGACATACCCGTAAATTCAAGCTTCGCCTTTGGCGTTTTAACACTCGATGGCACTGTGCCAAATGTGAAGAGGGGGATTGCCATGTTAATCTTGGACTATATTGGCCACCGTAGGAGTTAAAACGAAATCAGAATTGAGAGGAACAGAAACTATTATTCACTGGGGGAAAATATCACACAGTGGAGCTTTAATGAGTCACTGGTTTATTGTAACACCCAAAACACTAATCAGAGTCTCATCTCCCATTCCCTTTTAAAGCCATCGCACTCACACCATAGCGGATTCACTATTTACATGGAGGAATTTGCGAGTGGAAAGACTGAACGTTTCTCCAGGTAGTAATCTTTTTATTTCAAATATTTAAAAATGTGTGTGCTGCTGTGCATCCCTTTGTGTGTAATAAGCAGTGTATGCACGTTGTGCACCGCCTATAGACTCCAACAATGCTCCTGAACACATCTGGTTTTCAGACCGGACACCCATGGGTTAACAGATGCGCCAGCTGCACTTGATATTTAAACAACGTGGAGCTAGAAGTGAAAATAAGAACTCCGTCGGACTGAAACTAGCAGAAAACACTGTCGTTACATTGCATCGTGTGTATGATAGGGCCCATACAGTCAGATACAAAAACAATAACATAGCACACACCTTTCATCTTCAGTGTCTCATCAGGTTCGTAACGCTCAATAATTTGGAAAGCGCATTTACAGTCGAAGAATGGGAAGAGGATTTCATTCAGACGTGGATCTCTCTGATTCTACCAACGAGAAAAAACATTAACTAGGTCAAGGGTCCCAAGAAATGTGTTAAAAGTATCTTTCTCTAATATATATGCAAAAGACACAACAGAGCAAAAAATTAAATCATATATGATCTAATGTTTAATGTTTGTTCAGGATGCATTAACTCTAATGACTGCTGGACGCTCACATGCAGGATATTAAAAAGTTAATAAAAGGAAACATTGCTTACTTCATTCAAAAAGTGGACTAACTGGTCAACGCTCAAATAGTCGCCTTTGTCTCCTTTGCTGAAAAGAAAGACAACAGGAAGAGTTTTTAACCTGAAATCAGAATCCTTGAGTGATGTTTCTGTTGTTCCAGTGAATGATTCCTCAATTCATTAATGTGGGTTTTTCCAGCTCACTCTACTCATGTTTCTCATTCAGTCTAGTTAGATTAATGGTTTAATATTCAAGCTCCTCAGGCAATGCATGTTTAAATATAACACTGTTAGTTTATTGTTGTGTAGCTCGTGGGAAAAACTCTAGGACGAACTTGACAGCAAACTATTGTAGGTCACTGAAGAAATTTTGATCAGGAGGTGAAGTCAGGATGAAACGGCATTCACAAGCCATTTTACTTACATAACGTGACACACTATATTGCCAAAAGTTTTGAGATGTCTGCCTTTACATACACATGAACTTTAATGACATCCCATTCAGGGCCGGCCCTGACCAATTTGCTGCCCTAGGCAAGATTTTACTTGGTGCCCCTTGTATCAAGGTTTTTATTTGTTGGTAGTTTTTTTATAATTTAAAAAATAAAAAATTAACAAACACACACACACACACACGTCTGGTTCACTATCTTTGTGGGAACTCTCCATAGACGTAATGGTTTTTATACCGTACAAACCATATTTTATATCCCCATACACTGCCCCTAAACCTACCCATCACAGGAAACATTCTGCATTTTTACTTTCTCAAAAAACATATCCTGTATGATTTATAAGCATTTTGAAAAGTGGGGACCGGCTCACTTTTCAATGAGCCGGCTGAAAAGTGACTACTATCAGCTATTACTATCCTTATGGGAACATTTGGGGGACATATGGGGTCCCCACAATGTAATATAAACAAGGACACACACACACACAACAATGTGTGTATACATATATCCTCCACTAAGCATGCTCATGTTTTCACCATGAATTAAACTTTTTAAGAAATTTGTATATTTAGTGTTGCATGTTTTTTTTTTTTTTAATTTAGCTATTTTAGATAAACCTGTATATAAATATCATTACTAATTTCAGAAAATAAATTTTACAAACGCCATATATTCCCTTACAATTGCACAACTGAGTAAAAACATTAGGCTATTAAAAAAAAAAAAAAAAAAGTATATATACATATATATATATGTTTATAAACAATTGACATGATTTTTTACAGATTCTGATCACCCAGAACAGTTGCTCATATAAAGTTCAAAATAAAAAATACCTGGAATTAATTAGCAAACATTCATATTTAGATAATGCATGTAGATAAACTGTTCATTCATTTCATCACTTTACCTCTGTCTTTATCCCCTTATTCCTTTATATTCCTGTATCAGAGTGCTTCAGTCTTTTTGACACATTGGCCATCCGTCATAAATAATTAGGCAACTTTCCAACTTTCACTGGCGCGAGCAAACAAACACATTCCTGTCTGTTAGATGCGCGAGAGGCGACGCAACAACAAATTCCCAACGTTAAACTGATCGCGCGTTCAATATCGGACACACTAAAGCACTCGCTGGGCAGGAGGAGATTGATGCGGTGGTCTGGGACGAGTCTGGGGATTTGTTTAAGGTTTTTTGTGGTAATATTTTGAATTAATATTAATAAAAAGTAGCAGTAATAAAACCGGAAAAATCACTCATTTTGGCGCCCCTATGGACGAGTGGCGCCCCTAGCATTTGCCTATTCCGCCTATGCCAAGGGCCGGCCCTGATCCCATTGTTAATCCGTAGGGTTTAATATGGAGTCGGCCCACCCTTTGCAGCTCTAACAGCTTCAGCTCTTCTGGGAAGGCTTTCCTCAAGGTTTAGGAGTGTGTTTATGGGGATTTTTGCCCATTCTTCTAGAAGCTCATTTGTGAGGTTAGACACTGATGTTGGACGAGAAGGCCTGGCTCTCAGTCTCCGCTCTAATTCATCCCAAAGCTGTTCTATCGGGTTGAGCTCAGGACTCTGTGCAGGCCAGTCAAGTTCCTCCACACCAAACTCCTCATCCATGTCTTTATGAACCGACGCTTTGTGCACTGGAGCGCAGTCATGTTGGGACAGGAAGGGGCCATGCCCAAACTGTTCCTACAAAATTGTCCAAAATGTCTTGGTATGCTGAAGAATTAAGAGTTCCTTTCCCTGGAACTAAGGGGCCAAGCCCAACCCCTCAAAAACAACCCCCACATCATAACCCCCCCACCACCAAACTTTACACTTGACACAATGCAGTCAGGCAAGTACAGTTCTCCTTGTAACCGCCAAACCCAGACTAGTCCATCGGATCACCAGACAACGAAGCGTGATTGGTCACTCCAGAGAACACGTCTCACTGCTGCGGCTGCTTTACTCCACTGCATCCCACACTTTGCATTGTTCTTGGTGATGTAAGGCTTGGATGAGCTGCTCGGCCATGGAAACCCATTCCATGAAGCTCTCTACACACTTCTTGAGCTCATCTGAAGGCCACAGAAGTTTGGAGGTCTGGAGCTGTTGACTCTGCAGAAAGTTGTTGACTTCTGTGCACTGTGACCCTCAGCATGCGCTGATCCCGCTCTGTGATTTAACGTGGCCTATCACTCCGTTGCTGAGTTGCTGTTGTTCCCAATCGCTTCCACTTTGTTATAATCCCACTAACAGTTGAGCGTGAAATATTTAGTAGTAGTAAATTTCAGGAATGGAAATATTTATCTATTTATTTTTTATTTATTGTATTTATTTTTTATTTATTCATTTTTTGGAGGTTGGTATTATTAACTAAAAAAAAAGAAAAAGGAAATCAAAATGAAAAATGATGACCTTATAAAATAAATGCTTGTTTTATGAAATGTGAAATTAAAAGACATAATAAAGGATAAAATATATATATATATATATATATATATATATATATATATATATATATATATATATATATATATATATATATATATATATATATATATATATATATATATATATATTTAAAACATCATATAATACTAGGCCTTCTAAGGAATAAAATATTGTGTTAAGAAAAACAGGGTTAAATAAACTTTATAATGACTATAAAAGATAAAAATCCATATTTCTTTCTACAAACCATTTATCAAAATACTAAAATAAATAATTTGCTTGAACATGAGCAATGGAATATTTATTATTAAAATATTAACTGATGTACAGGATGCATGCTTACAATTTCTTGAAGAGTTCTTCGATATCAGTTCTGGGACAAATCTTCTGCGTAAGGCTGTAGAACTTGTCAAAGGTGAAGATCTCAGGCTCGATTTCATCGTTCTGGTAAAAGACATGAATAGGAATCAAGTGTTCTCCAATCAGAAACAAACCACCAGGATGGGTTGAAATTCATTAGTAACAAACATTAGCAACCATACTACTCAAACTATTGCTGCAATAGGCCTATGTATGCATGTTGCCAAAGAGAAGATGCAACATAAAGAGGTCATGTGACAACAAATGTAGCATATAAACATTGCATATTGTGTGCTGTGCAGCATGGAGCAATCATTAGTATTCAGTTCATTATCATCATGCAAATGTAACGCTTTTTAAAACTTGCAAAACTGACTGATCGATTTAACTGATCGTAAAAATAATGATTTAAACAACTATACAGTTCAAATAACAGGTTTTTAAAAAAACAAAAACATATAATGATAAAGCTCACATTTCAGCCTTTAAAACATCATTTGTGTAATAATTGTTTTGAATTTAAGAATGTGCTAATATTTTCGGTCTACAGGCTGAATGCAGGGTGTGCAGGTTTCACCAAGTCAAATCGCCAAACTCTTGCCAGGCCAATCACGTCGTGTATAGAGTCGGTGGGCGGGGCCATAATGACGACGGCCGAGTTGCGTTTGCGTGCTTCTAGTAAGCACAGAAACTGGCGAACGGCGGTCTTTCGAATCAGCTTTGACCGCGACTCTGGAAGACTTGGAGTTAAGCTTTTCTCTGAGAAAAGAACAAAAAACGGCACTGAAGTCATTCTTAAAAAGGGAAGATGTGTTCGGAGTTTAGCCGACCGGATACGGCGAATGTTTAATCTGTCAACGAACTCCGTTTCACCTTCGTTGCTCTGGTTGGTGTAGCGCTATCCTATCGTGTGCAGAGGGAGTTTATAAGACAACCGTTTATCCGCCCCTCGGATTGAGCTGCCGATGGTGAGTTTCCAGACCAAACATCTTGACGTGGGTCTGACTTGTCAGGCTATTTAAGACCTACAGTAATGCAAAGATTCAATACTGACACACGTCCTAAAACTATGAACACGTGTTTGATCGTTCAAGAGTAATGAGACTAGAAATAGACACATTTGGTATACTCACACAAGTGCTGACTGAAACGTGGACAGAATCCACAGCCAGTCTGACATCGATCCTTGTGTCAGAGTTCGGGGTTTACAGTGCTTTTATTAACTCTTTTCTAGTGCTATTTTATGTGGTCATTATGCGAGATGGCAAGTAAGAAAGATTTGCCTTCGGAACTGGAAGAACTGTCTCATTTGTAGTTGTAATACATATTTAGACTAGCAAAAGAAAGAACTACAATACCCCAGAATAAAAAAAAAAAAAAACACAGACAGACAAACTCTAAAGCGCTGGGGGAGCATTTAATTTAGAGTTACATGGACATAGGGAAATTAAGACCGGTTTAAAATGGTTTAAGACCTAAAACTTAATACTTACGCAAATTTAAGGCCCACAATTTTGATTATGAAATTTTAGACTTCCCCAGCGGGAGCTCTGTGAATGAAAATGTAAATTAACTGTCTGACAGCAGGTGGCGCTTAGCCTGACAAGTCAGACCCACATCAAGGTGTTTGGTCTGGAAACTCACCATTGACAGCTCAATCCGAGGGGCGGATAAACGGTTGTCTTTCAAACTCCCTCTGCACGCGATAGGATAGCGCTACACCAACCAGAGCAACGAAGGTGAAGCAGAGCTTGTTGATAGATTAAACATTCACCGTATCCGGTCGGCTAAACTCCGAACACATCTTCCCTTTTTAAGAATGACTTCAGTGCCGTTCTTTGTTCTTTTCTCAGAGAAAAGCTTAACTCCAAGTCTTCCAGAGTCGCGGTCAAAGCTGATTCGAAAGACCGCCGTTCGCCAGTTTCTGTGTTTACTAGAAGCACGCAAACGCAACTCGGCCGTCGTCATTATGGCCCCGCCCACCGACTCTATACACGATGTGATTGGCCCGACCAAATTGTGAAGAATACAGCTCAGAAGGGTGTTGAGAGTTCCTGGACGACACTTGCGGGCACATTAAATTTGCTGCCACTAGGGTGCGTCTAGATTTCTAGGCTAGGTGACGCTTATGAAACAGCAGAAATATAGCGGTTACGATGGTATTGGCTGTATACACAGCAGCTGCGCTTTGTAAATATGACGTGCGGTTATGACATAAACACTACAACACCTTTATCTACTGAAGCACAAATATAAAGTAAAAGAAGACTTAATTCAATGGCCTATTTGTGCTCTGCTTGAGATGAGTGTGCACGGCTTTAAACACAAGCAAACAATAAACTTTCTTGAAGATTCAGCACTGGTCCGAGCGTCTTTCACATGCTCTGAAAGGTAATTTAAACCACAATGCACATCATTGCCGATAATGCTGACATTGTGTGAAAAAATTTGGAGTGTCAAAACAAATAGGCTCTTAAATATATAAATAGTCCAAAGGTATCGATTTTTAATGTGTTGCATCGATGCGTCGTATCGCTAGACTTTAGATCGACGTATCAATCTATACTATGGCCGTTCATGTCGAATGCGACAAACTGCTTCCCGTTTAGAGCTTCTCTCTTCCAGAAATGACTTATAGGACTCCTGAGAGTCCCTACGGCCGTTGTTAATTGCTGCACGCCAGTTGGTTCTGTCAATTGCAAGTGCCTCCCAGTTGTCCAGGTTGATGGAGAAGGCCTGAAGATCCCTCTTAATGAGGTCTTTAAAACGTAGATGGGGCCGACCACGTTTGCGGGGGGGCATTTGCCAGCTCGCCATACAGCAAGATTTTTGGGAGGCGGGTGTCCTTCATTCGATAAATATGTCACGTCCAACGGAGGTGGCGTTCAAGAAGGATGGTGTACAGGTCACTGGAACCAGTTCTCTCAAGTATGACAGAGTTTGGCACTTGGTCTTTCCAGCATACACTCAGTATGGAGCGGAGGCATCGAAAATGGAAGGCGTTGAGGCGATGTTCGTGCCTTCTGTAAGTTGTCCATGTCTCACTTGCATATAGCAAGGTGCTAAGTACACATGTGTGATATACACAGACTTTGAGGAGCAATGAGAGGTACTTGTTGTGCCAGACACGCTTGCTCAATTTTCCAAACATCGATGATGCCCTCCCAATGCGCATGTCAAGCTCTGCGTCAAGGTAATTGTTGTTTGATACTGTGGAACCCACGTAGGTAAATTTGTCTCCCACAGATAAAGGTGTGTTGTTAGGTTCAGGGTTGCAGGTTGGGGAAGGATAGCTGTTTTTTTAAGACTGATCTGCAAACCAAACTCTAGACATGCAGCGGAAAAAGATGAGCATATCAATATCAATATCGTATTGTTACACCCCTTAATATGTCTTAAAAAAACATTAGTGTGCATCTTGAGACAAAACAATAGCACGGACATATTTTAAGATAGCAAGTTGCTTTCAGTTAAAACAGCTCAAACATGCATTTTAGTCTAAGACGAGCTTAAGCCTTGTATGTGAAATCGGGTCTATGTAATAAACCTACATTTGAAAGCACCTGTGGGGAGTCTGTAAAAGCAAACCAAAACAACATTCTAACTCGTGTCTCACATCAATTTCTGTACAATTATTTGATTCGTAATATCTGTACCCTAGATCTCCACAGTAAGTGCTGTTAAACATTACCTTTCCACTGGGTAAACCAAGATCCTTCAGTGCCTGGAAAATACCCTTCTCCGTTTTGCCAGAGGCAAAGGTTCGTGTGATACTGCAGAAAATCAGACACATTCAACATTTATAAAGACAGACTTGACTCTTTTAATGTGTGAATGTCCTCCAGAAGATCAAGTGTCTGGATCAGTGTGTCAAACGCTGCAGGATCGTTTCTCATTAACAGATCTGTGTTTTATTTCAAACTTACAAATTCTGTTTCTTCTGTATTAATTTTTCTGGATTATTTTTTCCTGTATTTTTCTTTTTTTTTCTTTTTTACATTTATTTTTACATTTTAGCAATCAAAAAGCATGTCTAATTAATTAAAATCATGAAACATATATAATTAAGCAACAATTTATTAAAAGTTTAACGAAAATTACATACATTTTATTTACATTTTTCTCAAATTCCATTTTATTTTTTGCCAAATTCTGTGTTTTCTGTTTAAAGTTTTCTGGATTTCATTTCAATGGGTTAATTCAATTGTAATATATCAAAAAGCATGTCTAATTAATTTAATTTATAAAAACAACAATTTATTATCATTTTTATTTTTCAGAAAATCTGAGGTGTGTCTTTTAATTGTTCTGGCAATCAAATGAATGTAAAAACATTACGTAATTAAATTTATTTTAAATTTATTCATTTGAAATTCAACTTTTTTGTTTGCTTTACTTTTAAATCTAATAAATGGAAGAATGTTTTGATTACTCCTTAAAAAAAAGTTATTATTATTACATTGAGTGTAATGTACATTTCTTCTGTACAACAGTAATACCTTTCTGTCACAAGTTAAACCAAACTTTTATTTTGACGGTGTCGTGGCAAAATGCAAATCTTGGTATAACCATATGTTTACCTTCCCATGGTGTGAGATATGCAGGACATGACATACGTGTACTATGAGCTATACATGGGCTATGTGGCATCCTGACTTAAACAACGGCCTGTATGGAAATGTACTGAGAGGGGAGGATGCTGCCAACAGTATAAGAGATTGTGACTTCTGTTATGACTTCAGTGTACGCTTGGTGTGGCCTTGTGGTTGCATCAACCGTGCCTCTTTCTTGCAAGAAACCTTTTATTAAATAAACCTTTATAATTATAATTGGCTAATGTTTGTCTCTTATTCAGTGAAGCGACGGAGTTAATTATTTTGCCATTACAACGGGTTGCCATGAAGAGCTTTGAGTTTGTGTGCGTTTATGAAATGACGAGTCGTTTTCGAATGAAACCCTAGTAATGGATATCATCTAAATACACTGAGATATAGAAGTGTCAGTGTGACATTGGTATTTTGTTACCAATTCAATGCCATTCAGACATGTTTAAGAGGAACTGAAGTACATTACTCACTGAGTGAACAATAATCACTGTAAAATATACAGAGATGTGATCTTTCAATGTGCAGCAAGCATCTACCAAAAATCACAGCCTTGTCACATAAATGAGAACGCTGGAAGTACCTCCTGACGGGGATTTTTCCATTCACGTTGGTCAAAAATGACAACCGCATCCAACTGCAGAAAACAAATCACAACACAAACAAAGGACAAACATTCAATATGAAAGCAACAACACACATCTGCATTATAAAAATGTTCTAGATTGTCATAAACAGAACGCAGAATTTTTAAGATCCATTTGAAGAAAATTGTAGAGAAGAATAAATTGACGGGAACACAATGTTCTGTATATGTGACACTGGACCACAAAACCAGTCATAAGGGTCAATTTTTTTATTTGAGATGTATACATAATCTGACGGCAGAATAAATAAGTTTTCCATTGATGTATGGTTTGTTAGGATGGGACAACATTTGATTGATACACAAATATTAGAAAATGTGAAATCTGAGGGTGCAAAAAAAAAAAACGAAATATTGAGAAAATCTCTATTTAAGTTGTCCAAGTTGAAGTCCTTACCAATGCTACTAATAATATTGTTTTTTATATATTTACAGTACGAAATTTACAAAATATCTTCATGGAACATGATCTTTACTAAATATCCTAATGATTTTTGGCATAAAAGAAAAATCACTAATTTTGACCCATTCAATGTATTTTTGTCTATTGCCACAAATATACTCGTGTGACTTATGACTGGTTTGTTGGTCCAGGGTCACAAATGTCTAGGAAGAAACTCAATGAGTTGTATTAGCAACTTCGGAGTTTGAAAAACTTCCAAAAAATATCAATTACTTTTTATTTCATTACACACAGAAAAAAACTTGAATCGCTCTGCTCACACCCACTAGAATATAGAAATATCTTTAACTGAACAATCTGATCACAAAAGTGCTGTCCTTCCTAAGTGCCCGTCACGTTTTCCAGTGCAAATGTCTAAAGATACTTAAAGGGATAGCTCACCCAAAAAATAAAATGTGATGTTTATCTGCTTGCCCTGAGGGTAAGCAGATAAACATCACATATTAATTTTTGGAAATGTAGAACGCAAATGAAGAATTTTTTAACTCCAACCGTTGCAGTCTATCAGTCGTGTAATGCACATGAATCGTGTACACTGACCTCACTTACCGGAAGTGATCGCGCGCTGACATATATTATATATATATATATATCATATTTTCCGGACTATAAGTCGCATCAGTCAAAAAATGCATCATGAAGAGGAAAAAACATATATAAGTCGCATTAGGGCAGAGCGGGAGCCGCGCGCGCATGCGAGCACCCGCTCGCGTACACTTGCTCATGCCCGCTTCACCACATAACCGAGCAGAAGAAAGAAAGTTTGAAGTGAGTGAGAAACTTGTAAGGGACTGGCGAAAAGCAGGTTACTTTAACTGTAATGAAGAAGAAAAAGAAAGCTACTTGCGGACTGTAAGCAAGATAGCCAGAGCTGAAGGAACGAGTCCACAGACGCTTGAACTTTCTGCCGGGAGAGGCTCAGCCGCGCGACGCTGTGTGAATCGTTCTCCGCTGCATATTTTACTACATGCTGTTTGTATTTTGCAGAATAAGATTTTCTTTATGGGGGCATTTTGTTTGTGTTCAGTCTTTCTAAGTTGTTGTCTTTAAGTTAATATTAGGCTACAGGAGCAGCATAGAGCGCATTCTCGTGGCTATTCTTATTCTTGTCAGTCAGTATGAATTAAATTTGATATATAAGTCGCAGGACCAGCCAAACTATGAAAAAAGTGCGACTTATAGTCTGGAAAATACGGCATATATATATATACATATATATAAATAAATACAGTTCGGTTTCTCGCACAAACCAATCGTTTCGTGTCTTAACACATCAATGTGCCACAGGGTTTATTATGGATTTGTCTGTGCATGTTTTTTTTTTTTTACTCTCATAGATTTCCCTGCCATTCACATGCATTACACGCAAGCGGCAACCTCCTGCGATCTCTCTTGAAGCCAATACGGAAGTCTAGTAAACTGCAATTCCTCAACTGGCCACTAGAGGCAGGCTCCAGACGGAGCAGAATCTCATTTAGCTCCATGTTAAAATTCCCAACTTTACAGCAGAAAAAAACATGTTTACAGCCTGGGACAAATTGTGGTTTTGGCCTATAAGGATAATTTTGACCTTCATGACAACTGTGAGGGGGTGAATTTTTTTATAACTCATTCATTTACGTTATATAAAGCCTTACATTTCTGCATAATTAAGGGCGTGGTTACTTTGAGTGACAGGTGGAAAGCCATTTTTCCGCCGTCTATAGCAGGGCTCGACATTAACGCTTGTCCGGGACAAGTGGATTTTTTGAAGGGACAAGTGAAAAATAATTTTACTTGCCCAACGGACAAGAGCCTGAAAATAAAAAATAACTAGCAAATCACCAAACCGCACAAATGATTGTGCATTAATTTAGTGTAAGTGGCGAGCGATAGTGGTGTATAATATTATATGATGAACTGACGATAACAAGGTCCCGCTGTTGGCACTCGTGCAGCCTCCCAAGGAGAAATTAAAACACTAGAGCGTTTAAGCTGTTTCCTGAATACCATCATCACGACTGAAAATGGCACTGCTTTCATATGACAGTTTCATAAACAATTAATTAATATTCACTTACATTTACATTCACTTAAAGTCACTTACATTTTAGATGCAATACTGAGTGCTTTTGTTCGATTTCAGCAGCGAAAATCTGTAACGCGTCTCACAGCAACAAGTGTGTTACTGAACGATTCAGTGTTCGAATGAATCGTTTGAACGAACGACTAAATGGCTGACTCATTAAGACCACCACCTGCTGCCACCTACTGGAGGTTTAGTTTCATGTTTAAACATACTTTCCAACATTTGTTATTTGTCTATTCAATACTACAAATCTCAAAACATTATTTAATGCAGTTGTAAATTTTCAGTGTAAATTATGTTTTTTTATTTATTGTTAACAGCCCTTACAGTGTCTTAATTTAATTTAATGTAGTAATCAAATTGAACAATTTGAACAATATAAAATTAAACCTGAAGCATAGCCTATATTTAATAAGATTGGGGGGAAATGCCCTTTATAAAAGGTAAAAATTTCACAAATTTGAAATGATTCAATAAAAAAATTAAAATTCACAAATATGCAGATTTAAAGTCAAAGCTGATTGAACACTGGTGAGAATATTGCTTCAGAATAAATTATAGTTACAAGACACACAAGCACACACACAAGCACATGAACATGCTTAATGTCGAGCCCTCTAGTCATTGCGTCGCCTAAGCTCCGCCCACATCCCGCCTTTTTGCCCATTTTCTGTTATCCAGGAGTGACACGCGATGACACGCAAGATGGCGACGCCCAGCTCGTCTCTACTTTAAGCTTCAGAACGGCTTATCAGAATCCTATGGGTGTCGTCACAGACACTACGTCCATATTCTTTTACAGTCTATGACTACACCACCGACAGACTGCAATGGGTGGAGTTAAAAATCTTCTTTTGTGTTCTACTGAAGAAACAAAGTCACCTATATCTTAGATGCTCTGGGGGTTGATTAAACATAACATCTTCATTTCTGGGTAAACTATCCCTTTAAATCAAGAAGCATTTACTGGAGATAAAAATGACATAAAAGTCATAAAAGAAGAAATTTTTTCTTTTAAATTAACCTAAATGAATTAAGTATATGATTAAAACAAGAACACATATCAGCCAATGGGCTCAGAAAAAAACCCCACTTAATTCAAATGGAAGTTGTTGACAGACATATGTTCGTGTTTTAAGCATAAAGTCACTTCAGTTTGTTACATTTTTACAATTACATTTGCATCCCAGGTCAATGATTAAAGACGTTTAGATATTTATATTGGAAAACAGGACAAACATCTCTTGTAATTGCATCATGGTTCACTTGCAATGCATGCAACATTTAATGCCATGACTTTATGAATGTAAGACTTTCTGCTCTGATTTAAGACCTTAAGTTGTGTATGGGTGAATTAAGAAACCCTGGAAAAAACTAAACACTTTTACAGCCTAAATGACGAATATTTTCCTGTGGGATTAATAGAAGTGCTTCATATTTCTGCTTTAAAACCATCTTTAATGTCTTGCCTTTTAAGAGCATTATTGTAAACACGACTTCTGCTTGTTTTTACAAACTGAGGGATGAGAGCAAATGATTTGGGAACTGACAGCACATCACCAGCGTTGCTGATCGAGTATATACTTTAAATGAGTTTTTCTTTAAATACATTTTTCTGGGTAATTAGCTTATATCAGTAGTTAAACTGCAATATGGCTGCTGGCTGAATCATTTCCTTCAATACTTCATGAAACTTAATAATGACTTGACAGTGCATTAGCAGGCTAATATTAGCTGGTGGCACTCACTGTTTTCTCAGGCAGGTCATTGGACACACGTTATTTGCTCGGGAGTTCTGGATCAGTGACCGCAAGCCGTCTGTCCATTCCTGCAAACATGCACAAGTAAATAAGGGTAAAGATGTCAGTATCCAGTCTCTTGATTGAGAAGAAAAACAATATGAATCCAAAAGAAATGCATGATTCTACCAAGCTATATAGATTTTTCTATTTAGATTTTCATTTCTCAGAAAGACACATCAGATATTTTTCTCTGTAGAGCATGACACTAGCAACAGCAAGGTCACGGGTTCAATTCCCACATATTTGAGGTTTATATAACTGCATTCTCGCCTAAAAAACTCTTCAAACTACATTTTGAAACACACAACAATAGTATTTGATATTAGTAGTATTTGAAATATTGATACAGTTGTGATACAAATGGTTATCACTTAAATATCACGCGGCTGAAAAAGGCTCTCAGCCAATTAGATTCCAGAACCCGAAAGAACTGTTCTATTAAATAGAATAATATGCGAGTAAACGAGTAAATATGTTGTCATGTAAGGGCCCTGTTCATGTTGGACAGACATTTTAATTGCATTTTGTGTCTGTTAAGAGGCACAAAGACACCCGTTACGTCTATGCCTCCAAAGCTGCCGTTTTAGCTGAGGGGGGCTCTGGGCATTAACTGTAATAACTCCGTGTTGCAAGCACCAATCCGGTTCGTTTTTTTTTTCTATAGACTGTACTCACAAAGATATAACGATCAAGATAAACTTAAAAATTCGCCAGAGTTGTCCTTTAATGAATGAATGGAAGATGTGCCGTTTTGTAAACATGTTTTTCTCTCTTAGCGTTTCATAAGTGCGCTATTTTTACACAAGATTCCGGGACATAAAGGATGCCACTTCTAATGCTCTCCTAATGCAAACACTCTTACTTCCCGGAAATCTAATAATGAATCAAGCACATGTTTCAGACAAAACACGAAGCCCAGACCAACAGAGGGTCCCGAAACCGCAGCTGCTCGCTAGTTCAACACAAGTGCACACATCCCCGGGGTCATGAGCGGACCCTCGAGAGGAGCCGATAAAATCAGCAGTGCTTTAAGACGCCGCAGCGGTGACGGGCAGATGTCAGGAGCTGGAATTAGATGACCTCCCTTCAGCTGGAATCCTTTAGGGAAATGTTGAATCTTTGGTCAGTTTTTCTAGATATCATTTAACAGATTTGCATATGTTCAAAAATAAAACATTCATATTTATAGAAATCTGAAAATCTCAAAAATGTTGCAATTACTAACCATAAAAGTGTCGGCTAAATGAGTACGTGTACACTCACCTAAAGGATTGTTAGGAACACCTGTTCAATTTCCCATTAATGCAATTATCTAATCAGCCAATCACATGGCAGTTGCTTCAATGCATTTAGGGCTGTGGTCCTGGTCAAGACAATCTCCTGAACTCCAAAAATGTCAGAATGGGAAAGAAAGGTGATTTAAGCAATTTTGAGCGTGGCATGGTTGTTGGTGCCAGACGGGCCAGTCTGAGTATTTCACAATCTGCTCAGTTACTGGGATTTTCACCGCACAAACATTTCTAGGGTTTACAAAGAATGATGTGAAAAGAGAAAAACATCCAGTATGCGGCAGTCCTGTGGGCGGAAATGCCTTGTTGATGCTAGAGGTCAAAGGAGAATGGGCCGACTGATTCAAGCTGATAGAAGAGCAACTTTGACTGAAATAACCACTCGTTACAACCGAGGTATGCAGCAAAGCATTTGTGAAGCCACAACATGCACAACCTTGAGGCGGATGGGCTACAACAGCAGAAGACCCCACCGGGTACCACTCATCTCCACTACAAATAGGAAAAAGAGGCGACAACTTGCACAAGCTCACCAAAATTGGACAGTTGAAGACTGGAAAAATGTTGCCTGGTCTGATGAGTCTCGATTTCTATTGAGACATTCAGATGGTAGAGTCAGAATTTGGCGTAAACAGAATGTGAACATGGATCCATCATGCCTTGTTACCACTGTGCAGGCTGGTGGTGGTGGTGTAATGGTGTGGGGGATGTTTTCTTGGCACACTTTAGGCCCCTTAGTGCCAATTAGGCATCATTTAAATGCCACGGCCTACCTGAGCATTGTTTCTGACCATGTCCATCCCTTTATGACCACCATGTTCCCATCCTCTGATGGCTACTTCCAGCAGGATAATGCACCATGTCACAAAGCTCGAATTGTTTCAACGTCACAAATCTCGAATCGTTTGAAATTGGTTTCTTGAACATGACAATGAGTTCACTGTCCTAAAATGGCCGCCACAGTCACCAGATCTCAACCCAATAGAGCATCTTTGGGATGTGGTGGAACGGGAGCTTCGTGCCCTGGATGTGCATCCCACAAATCTCCATCAACTGCAAGATGCTATCCTATGAATATGGGCCAACATTTCTAAAGAATGCTTTCAGCACCTTGTTGAATCAATGCCACGGAGAATTAAGGCAGTTCTGAAGACGAAAGGGGGTCAAACACAGTATGGTGTTTCTAATAACCCTTTAGGCGAGTGTATATATATTTAGATATGTTGCCTGGGCAAATAAATAAATAAGATTAAGTTGAAATAAATAACACAAATAAAAGTTAAAATTATAATAAAAATATATTTAACCTATAAATAAATTGAGTAAGTTTTAAGTTAAAGCACTAAAATTACTTACCAGAAATTAGTAAAATGTTTAACTAATATTAAAAATACATTTAACCTATAAATAAATTAAGTTAAGGTTTAAGTCGAAGTACTAAAATTAATAAAATATCGATTAGTCGGGTCTGCCCTCTGTGCACGGTAAGCTTCCACCAGACGCGACAAATTACAGCACTGAATAATGCGTTTCTATGGACAAAAGGCATCTAGAAAACAGAGTGAGCTGATGCTGGAAAGGTTCATGATCCAAGTGTCCAAAAAATGAGAATAGTTTATTTTAAGCTTTAAGCGAACGCTTTAACATCAATGGCTTTGACAGATGTGCGCGCGCGTCCTCGGCGCAAAACGTTCATTTTACAGGTTATATTCACTGATCCAAATAGATAACAGTGGTTATATCCTCATCTGTAAATGCTACTAATTCACACAAGTATTTCCATTTTGCATAAAAGCGCAAAATGGAAGTCTGTGACAGTCTATGTGAAACTTCACTGAACGCTCAATTTAGGTTTAAAAGTCAACATTTCATTCAAGTATTTTATGAGCAGAGTAACTGTAGAGGGATTATAGCGTGTAATTAAATATAAATAAAAGATGTTGTTTATAGCCTATTTGCAGGATAAAGAAATGATAGTAACAGGTACTGTGTCCAGAGCGAATGTGTGTGTTCCTGCAGAACATTCCTCTAATCTGCTACCACTTTGTGTTTTTGTTTTTCTTTAATATCATTTTAAAGTAAGGACTTAAACTCCTTTTTCTTAGTACCTTTTTTGCACAATATATAGCACAAACATACCTTTACAAAAATGAACCAGGTTTTTATTATAGTAAAACCATGTTTTTGCCGTATTGATTACCATTTGTATAACCACACAAATACCATTTAGTTAAACTATAGATTTGAAGCAAAACCATGGTTTATTTGTGGTAACCATTGAATAACAATAACTCATTTTTGTTGTTGTTTTTTTGTTGTTGCAAAAACCATGGATAATTTATGTAATGGTAGATATATTCACTATGACACGTTTGTTTGAAGGACAGCATTGGGCAGGATGTGGAATAGTGTGTTTTGTCAGTAAAAAAGGGCTTTTTATCATTTTTGATTGCTTTTTTTATCATCAAAACAATCGTTAGTTGTATCCCTACTTATAAAAAACATGTTATGCATTATTTTATCTTATTTTTTAATAAAACATTTTTATCTTATTTTAACATCAGATGTTAATTCAATGGAAGTCGAGGAAAAACACACATTATGTGATAAAACGTGAAAATCAGAACATGAAAATGTTCAACAGGTCAATTCAAAACAATGTCTTAGTCTATTATATTTTATTTCTGTGCATGAGTATGTTTTCCCACATTACTCTATCATAGTAAGTGTAGTTTTTATTAATTGTTGTGTTTTTGCCATTTTTATTATATATATATATATATAATGCCGTATAAGTTACGGCATAAGTAATGCTTATGCCGTATAAGTTATGATTTCTTATTTTAGTTTTAGTTATTTTATTACATCAAATTAAACTAAATGAGAATTAGAGATGTTAATTAGCATTAACAGCTAGCTGAAATAAACTAATTTTTATATTTTATTTCAGCTAAGTTTATTATCTCTCACCTATCAAACGTTTTTATGCTTTTAGTTTTAGTAACCTATACTAACCCTGCTCACGGCTAGGAAAATGCTGGCGTTACCTTGGCAGTGCAGATGTTTTGCGTGACCATGTACATGAAGCTCAGGTTAACCAGGTCTGTGCCGCTGCATATGCAGATGATTCTGCCCTCCAGGTTACCTTCACATTTTCCTGCGGCCTCCAACGCTGAGAGAATCTTTGGGTCCTGCAGAGTTCAGAGCATGAAACAGACCACTAGAAAACCACCACAGCAGTCCATCATCATAACTACTCAAACCACAACCTCATCAAAATGATCATTTATAATGTTCAACAAAGAGCTGTCAGTTTTGTTGAAAAATGTACTGATTTAAGAACATTTTATACATAGATATTTAATGCAAAAATACAACTTTTTATTAATTCCAAATTGATTAAAATAATTTAAGAGCCATTATTAAGTTGACAAAGACAAATATTTTGCACTGATGAATCACTCACAATACGATGAAATAATAAAGTAAATATGTTAAATTAATTGGTTTTACCTTTGGTACACTGATATCACGTATACTGTTGATCAGGGAAAACTCTAATACTTGACCCTCCTATATGAAAAAAACAGACATGACAAAATCTAAAATATAACGCATGTTTTTTTTGCACTACAGATAAAGAGATTTCAATGTTTTAGATGTATGAGCCTAAAAAAAAATATTGATTTAAAAAAAATGTAAAACCTTGTGGTGAAAATTAAGTTTGTAATGTTTATATGTATATGTTGTGTTTCTAATGCTTAAAGGAACACTCCACCGCTTTTAGAAATAGGGCTTATTCAACTTCTTTAGACATTTAGATATGTGGGCAAATGCATTTGTCTCAGTGCACGCATTGTTTTAGTTTGGCAGGGTCGCCGCTAGCTTAGCTTAAAATGTATTTGCATAAATATCTAAATGTAGGAAAGAAGTTGAATAAGCCCTATTTCTAAAAACGAGTGTTCCTTAAAAGACAAACCATGTGCAAATTCATCAGTCAACATCATTGCAGAATATTTTCTCCTTAAAACAGCAGTGTACCAAAGCATGGGACGGGCCCATTGTGAGTTAGATAAAGTGGGGCCTTCTTGGGTCAATCGGTTCACAATTGCCTTCAGGGATGAGGGGGTTAATGGCGTGTAATGGGTCTCCCTCAGTCCGTTTGCGATCACTATTGGCTTCGGTGAAGGGAGGGGGATTTGTCCCAATCAGGACCATTCACGAAAGCTTTTGGTGTCGATTTGTGGGAGGGAGGGTTGTCCCCCTCTGTCCGTTTGCGATGTCTTTTGGCTTTGGTGGGGAGAGGGAGATTTGTTCTCCTCGGCCCATTCACTATCTCTTTTGGCTTTGCTGGGGGGAGAGGGGTTTGTCCAAATCAGGTCCGTTTGCGATCTCTTTTGGCTTTGGTGCCATTAAAGAGCACCAAAAAGCATTAAACGCAAGAAAGAGCAACAAAACAGTATTTACTGTTGAAATTTGAACGTTCAGACTTTGTGCCCTCTTTCCTCCTCAATGTAGGGTTAGGGTTAGGGTCAGCTGTCAATCAATCTGTCACTGCGGGTCTCCGGTGCACGCCCCCTAGCTCAGCCCCGCCCTCTGCTCTGCCCACTTTTCCAGCATTTTTCAAATATTGTCAGTGGGTGGAAGTAGGCTATGAACAGGGGGTTAGTTTTTCCTTTAAACTGACATAAACCCAGTCAAAAATGCGGGTATCCCCGTAAACACAGTTGGTTGTGTATTGTAAACAATTGAGAAAGGAAACGGACATGGGTCCATGCATTCGTCTTAAAGGGACAGCAGCCTAATTTACCCGCAGCTGTTTGCATCACCAATGGTGATCAAACAAAAGAGAAAGAGAAAATGACTTTTGTAGCTTTAACAAAGATAAAATGTATTAATTAATTTATCATAGTTATATTTTTTACAGTGAAGACTGTTATTTTACATTTGTTTATTAAAATTCTACATCTAAACACGGTCAGATTTACCTGAAAAACAAAATGCACACTGTATTTGAGAAACTTAAATGCATTACATTCCCACGCAAGTTGTACCTTTCCTTCACTTTTCCATGTCAGGAAGAATCCAAAAGCATCCGCTTTGAACAAGCAGTTTGATTCAAAGACAAACGGATCCTGCAAAACAGAAATAAAGCAAACATAAACACAGTTCTGGATCAGCTATGATTGAGCTTCATTTAAAGCACGTTTGTTATCCTTTTTCTACTTTAATAGACCTTGATGTTCCTGTAACTGTAATATTTATAGCACTTTATAATCTTGGTTTATAAATGTATAAACAAGCTCATTATATTGTATTATACTGAAAGAGCTGCTATGAGAAACTCCACATTAGAAAGAAAAAAAAGTTGCATCTCGGGAAGAAATAAACATAGTAAAATAAACCACCTTCATAATGTAAACAGAGTCAATTTCCATCCCACTTCATTTAAGTATTCAAGAGATAATAGCAAAGATATAATGATAACAAACAAATAAAGCTGAATTTCATCTCCTATCAATAGAGAGAGAGAGACCTCCGAGTGCTCGGAAAGCCTCATGGGAAATCTGTACGCTGGTTTAACAACTCAGATCCAGTCTCTGACACGTCGTTCATGAGAATACATCCTTCCAGAAAACTTTTATTCCAAGATAAACTTCTCCAGCCTGAGCGAACGTTCCCAGGGGAAGAATGTCTTTGAGAACACAGATGTTCACAATATCCTCTGTGATTAAAGTCACCAGCGTCCAGTCGAAGCTTCTTCTTTGCAAATGAATGACGACATTACTTCAAACATAACATAAAACGTGGTATATTTAGAGCAGCTAAGCTTTCGTTTTTGTTTATTTTGTGTGACTCCGGAGCCCAGAAAAATGAAGAGCGGTTTAATTAAGCACAGTTTCCCTAGCAAATTACTGAAATGCATTAAGACTTAATTCTGTACTTTTTAAAACTATCTTTTTAATGTATTACATTAAATGCAATATGACGATTTTTTTTCCAATCAGCAAAAAATAAAGGCAGAACACCACAGAGTTGTTTAAGTTACACTAAAAGCCTTAAAAACATTTTTGTAACTTGAAATACATTTTATTTAATAAATGTAAAAAAAAAAAAAAAACCTGAAATGAAACTTCATTTAAAAAAACACAATAAAAACAAATAATAATAATAATAATAATAATAATAATAATAAATATAGCTGCAAGCAGCAATTCCGGGGCCAAGCGCAAAGAAGAAAATGAGACATGCCAGCATGGCTGGAAGTGACCAGCTGCAAAAATTAACCATTAAAGACCTATTGACATAAGCTGAGGCAAAAAAGATATACAATTATACATAAAGTAAAAAAAAAAAAAAAACTATTTAATAATGTATCACTTTTTACCAATAGGTGGCGCTGTGACCAAATGAATGTGGTGTGGTCAGGGTGAGGTGACAATGACATGCACAGTTTGCTGTCAATATGTCAAAACATTGCAGAGATACAACCTTAAGAGTCATTTTGGCATCATGCCTCAGCTTCGTCGCTGTGTTAAACAAAAACTATTTAATCTATTGATGTGAAATCAATAACTTTGTGTCGGCATGGGCTGATGATACGATTCAATTTTGGTGAAAATCGGACAAACGGCCTAGGAGGAGTTTGAAAAAGTAGCTTTTTAACTAATAACAAGATGGAGGAGAGGACGTTTTACCAAATATGGCAAAATTGATATCTATGTTCTCAGCAGTAGCCAAGGAATGTATTATGACCAGTTTCATCATAATAGGTTAATTTATTCAAAAGTTATTAGCCTTTGTGTAAATTTTGTTATACATTTTGACCACAAGGTGGCACTGCCCCGAAACTTTTTGAGCACCTTCAGGGCATGGTGCAGAAGACACATAAGTTTCGTAACGATATGCTAATGCATTCGTAAAATACAGCATTCACAAAATACCTTCGGTGCTTGGCCCCTAAAAATAACAACAAAACACATAAAAAAGAAAAATATAAAAATGAGTGCTGTCAAAATTTACGTTAATGCAAGCGATGCACACATGAAAACAATATATGCATATATTCAACATTAAACGCTAATAATGCAGCATTCGTTTTTCCCGACATCCTTTCGCTAGCGTTACATTATGATCATGCTATTTATGCAAATGATTTTAAAAGGCACAATGTGTAATTTTTCGCCACTAGAGGGCGTAGCTTGATGATGCCTTGATTTTGCAGGATCTCGAGAGCCGTGCATGTGTATGAGTGGTAGCGCAGCACTGTTTTATCATATTACACACATTTAAGCGTGTTAAAGTTATACTACTCTGTGCATTGGCTCAGCGCTACAATGAGACACTTGTTCACACTAAAGCGAGAGATCATATTAGGCGGTAAAACATGGTACTCTGTGAAATAAATCAACAAAACCAGATTTAAACAACAAGACTAACTGTGTTGAGCTGGAGAACAGTAATTAGTTTCTGTCCATCAATGATCCAAACAGTTGCTTGTCTGTCTAATAAAACACAGACAATATTATTGCATTAGGGTGGCAAATTAGCACCAGTTACCAGCCAATGGCGGGTACTTTTTCAAAGTGGCTTTGCCGTATATATCAGCCACAGTGGCGGGTGGATTGTAAAACATATTTTTATTGGTTACTACTTAAAACATTAATTGTCCACTGGATTCAAACAAACAATGAATCTGAGAAATATACATACCTCATCAAATCTGTCAAAATATGCCCCTTCCTGCATGAAATGAGGAACAGGCCTTAGCCAGTTGAACTTGTACGGTTTCGCCATTTGACCTACAGGATGGAGAATAAAACAAGAGCATTCAGTGCTAGAGAAAGAGTGCATATAGAGGAGAGTAAATCTGACCCTTTTAATAACCTCAGTCCTGTATGGGAGGTCCATATAAATCAGGCCTGACTACATCTTAAAAGTCCAGCCCAAAAGATGATTAGACAAACAGAGCATTGAGCAATTTTCCCTTTTTCAGAAACTTCATTACAATCATTAATATTATTATTGCTCATCTGAGTAGATTTGCACATTCACATGCTCCTAATTTTTTATTTTGCAATGCTACGTCACAGAAAGTCTTCAACTTTGAGGACTTAAATAGTTTAATCTTAAGATGTTCCACAATAAAAACAGCCTAATTTGCAAAATCTCACTCTGTCAGTCAGTCTGTACTCCTCAAAACAATGTACACCCATCAGATCAAGCATTATGACCTAATATTGCATTGGTCCCCGTTTGCTGTTAAAACAGCCCTGACTCGCCGAGGCATAGACTCCACTTGACCCCTAAAGTTGTGACCTAGACCTTAAGGACATCTGTTTGATCGGACCACACGGGCCAGCCTTCGCTCCCCACGTGCATCAATGAGCCTTGGCCGCCCATGACCCTGTGGCCGGTTCTCCACTGTTCCTTCCTTGGAGCACTTTTGATAGATACTGACCACTGCAGACCGGGAACAGCCCACAAGAGCTGCAGTTCTGGAGATGCTCTGACCCAGTCGTCTAGCCGTCACAATTTGGCCCTTGTCAAACGCGCTCAAATCCTTACGCTTGCCCATTTTTCCTGCTTCTAACACATCAACTTTGAGAAGAAAATGTTCACTTGCTGCCTAATATATCCCACTAAC
Source organism: Pseudorasbora parva (assembly GCF_024679245.1). NCBI lineage: Eukaryota > Metazoa > Chordata > Actinopteri > Cypriniformes > Gobionidae > Pseudorasbora > Pseudorasbora parva. Next base: position 4,652,408 of record NC_090181.1, read on the forward strand.
AGGAGCCGTGATGAAGAGATAATATTACTCACTTCACCTGTCATAATGTTATGCCTGATACTACAACAATGCTTCCTTTTTTTACATATTAAAGTAATGAGAAAACTTTATTTTTATGGCAAACAGGTTCAATTCTCGTGAAAAGTATATAATTTTCTCCAAAATATAATATTAAACATTTGAGAAAAATAATGAAAATGTATTATGACATTTAATGGGTATGTTTATGCGACCGACAACGATGTACTAAAAACGCAAACAGTTTTCCTTTGCCTTTTTGAAAAGTTGTGCATACAGACGACAACGCTGTCAATACGATTCCTGATTCCTGTTTTTTCAAATTAAATGCATGTTTTTGTTGACAATATTTGAGAAAATAGTTTAAGACAATAATGATTATCATCATTTTCCAAAACTTGCACTTTGAAACCCGTATAGTTTCTAGGTCCCCAAAATGCTGTTGTTGAGTAAATGAACGGCCAAAACACATAAGAAGTTTTTAGTTGGAAAAAATGGCCCTTTAGTCTGTTCTTCTGAAAACACTTCAGGAGACGTTCATATTCTCATGGTTAATGAATCACATGTTAAAGACCGCGCATGAAAACTTCAAAGTGCTGCTCATGTCTGCTTGAAAATCATCAATGAACAGCAGCTGAGCTCAGAGTATCTCACGGAAGAGATCTGGCAGTAAAATAAAACGATCTGCGTTTGGGTATACCACACGCAACAATTAATTCAGCATTTTAATCTAAAACATTTAGTACTGAAGTTATAATACACATGCAGTATTTCTGATCTCATTAAAGAGAAAGTTCACCCAAAAATGAAAATTAGCCCATGATTTACTCTCCTAGGTGTATATGACTTTCTTCTTTCAGACGAATACAATCAGAGTTATATTAAAAATGTCCCCGACTCTTCCCAGCTTTATAATGGCAGTGATTTGTTTTGAATCCATAAAAGTGCACCTATCCATCATAAAAGTGTCTCTATTCTTAAAAAAAGTGAATCCATCCATCATAAAAGTGCATCTATCATCATAAAAGTGCTTCTATCCATCATAAAAGTGCCTCTATCCATCATAAAAGTGCTTCTATCCATCATAAAAGTGCTTCTATCCATCATAAAAGTGCCTCTATCCATCATAAAAGAGCATCTATCATCATAAAAGTGCACCTATCCATCATAAAAGTGCATCCATCCATCATAAAAGAGCATTTATATTCATAAAAGTGCTTCTATACATCATAAAAGTGCATCCATCCATCATAAAAGTGCATCTATCATCATAAAAGAGCATCCATCCATCATAAAAGTGCATCTATCCATCATAAAAGAGCATCTATCATCATAAAAGAGCATCTGTCCATCATAAAAGAGCATCTATCCATCATAAAAGTGCATCTATCATCATAAAAGAGCATCTATCCATCATAAAAGAGCATCTATCTATCATAAAAGTGCATCTATCCATCATAAAAGTGCATCTATCCATCATAAAAGAGCATCTGTCCATCATAAAAGAGCATCCATCCATCATAAAAGTGCATCTATCCATCATAAAAGTGCATCTATCCATCATAAGAGCATCTGTCCATCATAAAAGTGCATCTGTCCATCATAAAAGAGCATCTGTCCATCATAAAAGTGCATCCATCCATCATAAAAGTGCATCTATCCATCATAAAAGTGCATCCATCCATCATAAAAGAGCATCTATCCATCATAAAAGTGCATCCATCCATCATAAAAGAGCATCTATCCATCATAAAAGTGCATCCATCCATCATAAAAGAGCATCCGTCCATAATAAAAGAGCATCCGTCCATAATAAAAGAGCATCTATCCATCATAAAAGTGCATCCATCCATCATAAAAGTGCATCCGTCCATAATAAAAGAGCATCTATCCATAATAAAAGTGCATCTATCCATCATAAAAGTGCATCCATCCATCATAAAAGTGCATCCATCCATCATAAAAGTGCATCTATCATCATAAATGTGCATCCATCCATCATAAAAGTGCATCCATCCATCATAAAAGTGCATCCATCCATCATAAAAGTGCATCTATCCATCATAAAAGTGCATCCATCCATCATAAAAGTGCATCCATCCATCATAAAAGTGCATCCATCCATCATAAAAGTGCATCCATCCATCATAAAAGAGCATCCGTCCATAATAAAAGAGCATCCGTCCATCATAAAAGTGCATCTATCCATAATAAAAGTGCATCCATCCATTATAAAAGTGCATCTATCATCATAAGTGTGTTTATTAACCTCCCGGATCAGTGTTGAGCAGTTAATGCACTTTTATGGACTTCAAAACAGAAACAGCCTGGACATTGTTTAATATAAATAATTGTATTTGTCTAAAAGAAGAATGTCATATCCACCGAGGATAACAGGGTGAGTAACCCATGGGGTAGTTTTCACTTTTTAAATGTTTTCATGAATAAATATATAAATATGGATATAAATCAATAAATCCACATTCAGAAAGGAGCCATAATGAAGGCAGATCTATAGCAACAGAAAGGCTGAACTATGTACAAGAATAATTCACAATGTCAGGGTGGGGTAAGTTGTCACGTGTATTTTAAATGCTGTACAATTATGCACTGTTAACTACAACTTGTTCCTTTTTCCACTTAAAAATATTTTTGTCACATAGGCCTGTGCTTTTCTTCCAAAATGTTGCTAAAAATCCTAAAATATGCTGTTTGACAGATTGTGACAACTCGTTTTTATTTTTAATTAAATTAATTAAAGGTCAATAATAATGGAGATGCTAAAAAAATTAAAATAAAACATTTTAAAAAAGTGAACCCTCTCTGAAGTAAAAGTGTGACAACTAGCCCCGGTTTAGCACACAGTGAAGTGGGAATATGATGCTTACATGTAACGCACGCAAGATTTAAAACTCAATTAGTGATACATTTACTATAACTTATAAAGTTTAGAATGAAATCGTTTTACAACGTGAAACAAACAAACGACAGATATACAAGAGAAGCGTGAATCACACGGGCTGATTGAATCAGTTTGTCTCAAATCAGATGATTGACGGACAGCTGTTGCTGTCGAGTTGATTTAATCTCCATAATCCGACCTAATTCATCGGCTATTTAACAGATGATGCCTTATTTTTAGAGTTTACTTCATTTTATTTGGTAAAAACTGAGTTTGAGTTCACTTACCCGCTGTACTGCTGCTCCGGTGTGATTGATTTTCCCTTTCATGCCTGATGGGAATGGGAAACATCAGATGACTGAACAGCGCCACCCACATGCCGCCATATGTATTACAGCACGAGGTTTGACTCCACACCGTACAAATCACAGATCATCATGGCTTAAAATCAACCTTGTCTGCGAAACAAGGCCTTTAGGCTCTTAAAATATAATTAATAACACTTTATAATAACTAATTTTGGGTTAAAAAAAAAACTGTGTGCGGGACCGCCATTCAAAAATGTATAAGGCATCTGTCTTTTATAAACACTAAATTTATACACATACACACACACACACACACACACACACACACACACACACACACACACACACACACACACACACACACACACACACACACACACACACACACACACACACACACACACACACACAATTATATTATAAATATAAAATCAGATAGTTTGTTACATTATATATTTTGTTCTCCTCAGTGTAGTAATGTATTACATGTTATTTATTTCTTGCATATTTAATTTTAATCCAAATTGTATTTATTTATTTATTTATATGTTTATTTTAATCTAATTTATGTAATAGATTATTGCATTATACTATTATTATAATGTTTTATAATCAATTTTCAATCTAATTTATTGCTTTACTATTTTATTCTTCTCAAATTATTATTATTGTTGTTTGTTTTTATGCAGTTTTTTTCCACGCCTTTTCCCTGATCCCTCTCTGGAGGTACCGGACCCCAATTTGAAAAACCCTTCCTTAAAGGGATAGTTCACCCAAAAATGTAATTTAGAACATGATTTCCTCACCCTCATCCTAGATGTATATGACTTTCTTCTTTCAGAAGAATACAATCAGAGTTATATTAAAAAATGTCCTGGCTGGTCAAAGCTTTATAATGGCAGTGAACTATCACTTTAAAAGCTCAATACTGTATCAGACTGCTGGCTTTTCCTAATCTTGTGAGAAATTATCATAAACAGAAATTCAGTTTGATTCTTCGCTTGTCCTCCATAAAATATCTTACTTTTTACTGTATCAGATAGCTATTAAATATGATACATTTTCTGATATGCACATCCCAGCTATATTTCACCTATTGGGATTTCTTTCTTTTTTTGTCTGGGGTCAAATTGTTGTTCAGCTGTGTGAGGTTTACCCTGTTATGTCCTGTCCAAGACAATGCTTGTTTATGAACACTGTTAAAAAACATTTGCAGGGTATTAAGGGACTAAGGGAGGAACATTTAGCTCTTGGAAAATGCAAAAATTACAATAAATGTGCATTCAAAAACACTTATTAGTTGAGATGAGAATGTCCTGTAACAGGGTGGGCATTACGCCTTTGCACTTTGGTCAAAATTTTTGAGGAATAATATCATGAGCTGAACCTTTAGAAAGAGGTGGACAGTAACTGAGTGCGTTTACTTGAGTACTGTACTTAAGTCCACTTTTTGAGTATCTGTTTACTGGAGTATAATTTTTTCTGGATACTTTTACTTTTACTTCACTACATTTGAAAGACAAATATCATACTTTTTACTCCACTACATTTGTATCAAGGTCGAAAGTCGTTTCTGTAGCAGCTCTGAAAGTCGGTGGATGAATTTTTCCCATCTTTAAAAGTTTTTTTTGTTGTTGTTGTTTCAGACAGTCTATCAGGAATCGCTCTTATATGGTCATATACATTTCCCCAATTTTTTTTAACACTGATCATTTAATAGCAAAATGGAAGAAGACGGTTCTTAGGCACAAGTGTGTGCACCCATAGCCATACTTTGGAAGTATGTTTCAGTTTTTAAAAAAAAATCAAGATTAGTTTAGTTGGCATACACTTGGTGCATGTCTTATAAAATATTAAAAATATAAACATCTGGGAGAAAGAGGAGTAAAGTTGGGAGAATATCAGATGTGTATCAGTGTATTGGATCCGTGCGTTCTGCCTTAAAGTGACAGCAGCTTTGTAAAGAGCTTTGTAGCTTTTATACAAGTATTTAAACGAGTTTAAGTTAGTCGTACGCTAGTATGTCAGATGGAGCATCACTGAATGGCTTAAACCATGATGACAGTGTGCATTTATACAACAATAATAAAATAATGCGGCGACATAAAAAAGGAAATTTACTTTGATATTTCAGTACTTTTGAAAACAAATACTTCTGTACTTTTACTTGAGTAAAAATCTGTTTTTACAACTTTCACTTGTAACGGAGTAATATTTGACCAGTAGTACTTTTACTTTTACTCAAGTAACAGAGTTTTGTCCACCTCTGTCTTTAGATCGAATTATTAAAATCATGGACATTTACTTTTTTTTTGATAGAAAGTTACCAAGCTGAAATGGCACAGAATAGTAAGAATGACCCATTTCTGATGCTTACCATAACCAATGTTGTCATATAACAGGGTTAAAGCTTCAATAATGGCCTTTATGTCTGTTGTGTTTTTATTAGGTTGATCAAACGGATTCAGGTCCTTGATTATGATTGGTTTAGCCTTGTTAGAAGGTTGCAAACTACTCTACAAACATACACGTGACCTCATTACATCAGTATTACTAAAGTCCCTTTCAAGTCATATTTCAAACCAGCAACAGATTCTGACATTAACTGTCCCATAAACAGCTAAAATAGCGTTAAAGGTTAGCATTAGTATTCAGGCTAGACCATTCAATGCGCATGGGGGAAATACACCTTTATTTTTAAAGGTACACGCCGACATTTTAGGACTTTGGGTATCCCCCAGAGTTAAATAAGTCCACACATACCCTTCTGATCTCTGTGTCATAACTCTGTCTGACGCACTCACAGCTAGCCTAGCTTAGCACAAACACTGGCTAAACAGCTCCATCTAGCCTTCTGCTTAATAAGTGACAAAAAAGGGCCAACATTTTCCTATACACATGTTGTGATGTGTATAGTTACATTGTGTACTAAGACTGATCGACGGAAAATGAAAAGTTGCGATTTCTAGACCAATATTGCTAGGAACTATTCTCTCACTCCTGCGTAATGATCAAGGAACTTTGCTGCTATACCATGGGTGCAGCGGCGCAATGATATTACGCAGTGATGTAGTCCCCGTCAACATAACCAATGTGACAACCTGCTTACACCCTATCGGCTTACACTTATGCTGCGTTCGTTTGTATTATGCCCTTCACTCGCTAACTTCCCTCCGTCTCGTTCACTCGGATGTGCGTCATTTCTTACGTTGCATGAGTGCCCACTACTGGCGGAAACTTTGCAATGGACTGAACTGAACGCCCAAAGCCCTTGATCACTTGGAATCCACTATGGAGTGTATTATTATTTTTACTATTTCCTTTACAAAATTGTTTAAAGCAACATTATATATGTATATAGGTGTGTTTGGGTTGTTTTAAATGTTTTAAAAAAAATAATTCAAATATCGTAGAGTTGTTTGTGGTTTATGAAGCTGCCTGAAATGTATGGCCCTGTCCCAAATGGCACCCTAAACCCTCATGGTCTTCTTCTGAGTCTGAACTTTCACGATGTAATGCCGCTTTGACTGCCGGGTAAAAGTTCTCTGCGTAGCTCGCAAATTTGCAGCCTCAGCTGAAGTGCACATCGAGAAAAGCGCATCGAGGCCGCAAAGGGAGCGCTCACGAGCACCCTTCTTTAAGCTTAAAGGACAAATGGGACACCCTACGGTCTTGTGGACTTAACGGACACGCGCACGCAATGGCCATTGTAAGTCCACAAGACCGAAAGTGTACATGATGTGTGCCATTTGGGACAGGGCCTATATATGAAGTAGTGTGCGTCTCAATAAGCTCGCTGGTTTAGTAGTCAGGGCACTGATCAGGACATCAATGGGCTGACTCCCTGATCAGTGGCCTGACTACTGAACAAGGGTCTGTCCATATAAACTTCCCTTGTCCACTTCACGAAGTGGAACGCACTTCAAAATGCCGGCGGGGATTCCCTTGAGGGGAAGTGCTTAGGGAAGTTCGCAAGTGTGTGTCTTAAAGTGGAGTGAAACGCAGCAAGAGAGCGAGCTAGGGACTATTTTCAGGAACTGCGTAATAATTTTTTTACAGTCTGGTAAAATCATTGTGGCGCTGAACCCATGGTAAGGCCCAGTACGACCTCCTTTATTTATTTTTTTATTGCCAAACGCGCAATTCCGAGCCCAATTTTTTATTTATTCTTTTTTTTTTTTTTTTAAGAAAAACAAGAAATATGAAAATGTTTACAAGTAATCTAGAAACACATTTTACAACTTTCTTATTTTTAAGCATAATATTGTATTTAGGTATTTTTGCACTTCTGATTTTAGAATTTAAAATAAAGGTTTATTTCCCTCAAATGTATGGATAGGCCTACTGAATTTAGCTAAAAGTAGCCGCAGATTAATTAAGTAATATTCCTTATGATAAGATTTGTCATGGGGGGAAATAAAAAACCCTGAACGCGAGTGACGGAATTACTTTACTAGTGATTGGCTCTTATTTTAAATAAAAATAAATTATGGACGAACTCTGTCAAATTGCGCGTTGTAGTTTTATATATAATAGGAGTGACCCGCCTTTTGTAGGATATAAATTCTTAGCTTTTTGAGAATGAAAGCTATGTAACTTCAAACTCTTCGGTGGTTTGTATTATTATTAATATACAGTTAATGTGTTATTTAATGCGTATTTTGATTGTTCTGCTGATAACACGGCAACAATTTCTTTCCAAGAAATTTCAGTAGACTAAAACTCCAGACAACAAGAGCTGTGGGAAATTATTAGTGATCTAAATATTTTTATGGACTAACCATTTTATAAAATCGATTAGCTCCAAGAAGCTGTGGTTTAGAACAGCTAAGGGGCGTTTGGCATGAAAATATAAAGGGATTATAAGGAAGTCAGTCTCAACAGAACATTTAAATAATTAAATTTAGTAGTTAGAAATTTCATCAAAGTTTAATACATTTGAGAATTCACATTAAGTATTGATCTGTCGAGCTTTAATAGCCTATTATCATCAGTGTGATTGACAGTCTTCTATAAAACGGGTCTAAAAGATCATAAAGCCTTTATTTTACACCCGTCACATCTTAAAGTCACGACCAAAAGAAGCATTATTGTTCAAAGCCCAAAGTTCACAAGAACAAATTTATTAAAACCAATGCACAACACGAGCACAACTTACATTCAACAATATTTGTCTTCCAAAGATCTTGATATTTGTCAAACTAATAACAGAAGTGGACAAAATCAAATGTCATTCGATGTTAAACAGGGATCTTTTCTGTCAACAGAAGTTGAAACTAATAAAGTGGCATTCAGTATAGCATCCATGACCAATAGTCTGACACGTCATATCTAGCCTATCTAATTCTGTAATAGTATAAATATCTTAAAAGTGCGCTTACGGTTTATACAAAAAAATGAGCTCTATTCATCAACACTTTTTACATTCCACATCTAACATAGATTCAACAGTCAAAGGCACGGGACTTCACTTCAAAACGATCAAAAATATTCTCGAGTCATAAAAGTAATTCAAGTAATTTTACATTGCAAAAAAGATTTTGGTGGAAAGGAGACTATGGCACACAACCGTGTTGTAAGAAGTCAATAATACTTCTGGAAGTGAATACACAGGATTCATTTTACATGTAAACTAGTGATTATGGGGAAATTAAGTCATTGAGTAAATGATAAACGCTCTTTAGTAGCTGCAGCTGCTTCCCAATGACGTCGCTGATGATCAAGACTCTTTTTAAAGCGAATTGTAAACAGATATTATGCAAGGTTTCAACATTTGTGTTTAATAAAGATGGTTTAGTCTAACCAATCTTTCATCGGCATTGAAAAGAAACACATTTCGGCCCTTTTTTTAGTATTTCACATAGATCAGATTGAGCATACTAAATATCGAAACCTTGCAAATATACAGAAAACAAAATGCCAAACTTATTTCTATGACTTGGTGTCAATTAACGTAAAATACATAGCTAAACCAACTGGAGCAGATTAAAAAGATTGGATTAAAAAAGTAAAAAGTCTCATTTAAAGTAAAATCTAGCAGTAGCAAGTAGAAATAAGAGCTAATCAAAGTGCTTAATGAAATCACAATGGCATAAAGTAGAAAATAATTAACAATCAAATTTCACTTGGCATAAAAATCCTTTAAATATATCCTGAACATAATAAAAATGAAATATTACATGCTTTCTGACTTATGTAGAAAGATTGCATAATACCTCAGGACATCCAAAGTGCATATCCATTTTTTTGTCTTTTTTTTTTGTCTTTTTTTTGCCTTCATCTGCATTACTAATTTTATTTATTACTGAGGTGAATCTCAAGAAATCTACCAGTCCAGGTCATATTTCATCACAAAATCAGTAAGAAATCTTTTTCTCAAAGAAAACAAAATATTAAAATATTTTGTATTATTTTCATGGCATTTAAAGGTGAACTATGCAACTTTTCGTCCACTGGAGGACGCATTCTAAACGGCTCGCGAGTACCGGGAATTTTATTATGACGGGACAGGACACAGTCGCCGGGTACCCGCATTTCCGCTTTTTCCGGTCAGGTAAAAACAGCTATTTTTATCATATCAGATACATTTAAGGGGCCAAGGGCTTCGGCCATCCGTCCGCTCCCGTTCGGCCATCTGTACTTTCCACACGATTGACATCAGGTTCAATTACGCCCACAATCCGTGCGAGTTATTCGTGTATTGCAGGTTGGCTGGTGGTTATGTTGCCCGCATACCGCCTCCCATGGCCGAGACTGGTATTACGACACCTGTCGGGCCGGGGCTAGTAATGCTACTGCTAATTATGGTTGATATCTCTGCAGCACTATAACTTGACATTATTTTAATGACATCTTTGCCCTTATTTCTTCTCATTCTTTTGATGCGTGTAGGTCATTTTTTTGGATATTTTTACCTCAATTTTTACACTTGGCACCTTTAAGCATATTGTCGACAATATAGCTCGATATATAGCTACAAGAAGCAATTATAGGGGTCAAGCGCAAAGAACGTGATAAATCATCCCAACGTTGTTGGGAGTGTCAGAACAATACAGCAATGAGCAAGTAAAGACATATTAAGATGATTTTGGTAAAAATGGCTGAAAAATCATAAATACAGTCACTAGTAATATGATTGAATGGTTGATCATTTTTGACCAATAGGTGGCGCTGTGGTCAGAGTGAGGTGACAATGACACATGTAAAGCTTGGTGTCAATATGCCAAAGCATTGCAGAGATACAGCCTCAGAGTTATTTTGGCATTATGCCTTGAATTTTTTGCTGCGGTATATGTCTATCGACACAAAATCCATAACTTTTTGCCGGCTCAGTCTTATGATGCGATGGTCTAGGAGGAGTTTGAAAAAGTAGGTTTTTAAAGAAAATCAAAATGGCGGACAGGAAGTTCAGCCGACTATGGCAAAATTGGTATCCATGTTTTTGGCATAACTCAAGGAATCTATTCATTACAAGCTTATTTATTCAAAAGTTACAAGAAACTTCTTGAGTATACTATCAAGACATGGTGCTGAAAACACATACAAAGTATCGTAAAATATAGCACTACAACAAAATTCAAAGTAGCTGATGCCCAAAATAACCAATATGAGAAAATTGCTGAACCAAATCTAAAGAGGCCATTAAAGCACAAAAAAAGAAGCCACTTTTTCATATCTCCTGACCACTAGGTGGCACTGTGCCGAAACTGTACAGGTAGCCTCAGGTCATGGTCGTCATAACACACACCAAGTTTGGTCAGAATACGCTAAAGAGATATAGCCTCACGTTCAATATGGCGTGTTCTTCTTCAAATTCGTTTGCGTGTTATTCGACGAATCAACTTAAATTCCGTAACTTTTTTGTCTGCATAGTCTGAAGATGATATGTAATTTTTGTGAAAATCTAAGCAACAGACTAGGAGTTCAAAAAAGTCCTAAATGGCGGAAAAATGATGCCCACAGGGTGCGATCGAATCAACTAATTTATGTTTCTAGCCCTTACAGTTAAAAAGTTAATAGCATAAATGTGACTGAAACTTTGGACAGCTGGTGGCGCTAGAGGGATTGAGTTAGAGACTCCAAACGGACTCAAAAAATGCTATGGTGACAGTTCAGACTGTCCTCTATCTGTGTGCCAAACTTCATATCTTTCCCGCAAGCGGTTCTACGAGCTGCCAGACTTCTAATGAGGAAGAAGAAGAAGAAATGGAAGAAGAAGAATAAGAACGCCATTGATTGCAATAGGTGCCTACGTACCTTCAGTGCTTAGCCCCTAATAATGTATGCAATATTATTTCATTTTTAATTGCCTTTTATGCTAAAAAAAAAGAAGAAAAAAAAGAGGTTGATTTTGGGGTGAAAGGTGACTTGGACACTCATCTTTTGGTGAGATTCACTCAGTGATTAACGTGACCTATTGATGCTAATCGGAAAATTCTGCCGTACGACAAACTGTAGTAACAAAAGAAAGAATTAAAACAGTTTCCTAAACAGAAACTGGAGGAATTGAAATGCAAATAAAACACTCTATGCATTTATATACATATATCTTTTTTTTAAACGACCTAACAGTGTCTGTTATGGGTTCAAAAAAGAAATAGAGCTTATAACTTGAAACACATCTTCACAAATTGATAATAGTTCATCACATTACAACACAAGCTATATTGCTGACATTTACAAATGTGTAGAAGCACAAACGCTCGGCTGACTGTTAGCATGCATCCCTGAAACTGTTCCAGGTCAGTGTTGGACAGGTTTCAGCACCTCCAGACCAGTGGGTTTCATTAGTACAGGTGGAAAAATCAATCCTGTCATATATACAGCAAAACTCAAGCACTCACAATCAAACGAAACCAACAGCAGCAACTTTTGCAAGACGATGAATCAAATCATCATCATCTGTTTCAGTGCAAATAAACCATGAACCTTTCAGAAACTCTCATGTCTGTAAAGGCCCGTTCAAACCAAGAGCGATAACTATAATATCGATGCACTATATCGGTCTGTTTTGTCGTCTGTCGCTTTAAATGCTCAAGCTCTCGGCGAGATCGATTCTGATTGGCCGTCAATGGTTTTATCGTTCATTAGCTGAAAAAAAAAAAACTTGATTCCAATTATATTGTTTCTCTGTGCGGTTATCATTATAGTGGTGTGTATTCTTCCTGCTACTCTTATATAGTTAGAAGAATTTTTACAAAGTGTGCCCCAATTTGTGTACTTGTGCACCATTTCAAAGCCATTTCGTTGTATAAATATTGCGAGATGTGTGTTCACTGAGAAATCCCAAAAGAAAAAAGGGCATTTTAAATACCGGGATGATGCACTTAATTAATCGGAAAAACATCCGAAATCAGATACTTCCAACAGTATGTGACAAAACAAGGTTCAGCGACATTCTGAAGTGTGTATACTAGGGATGCATGACATATCGGCCACCATATAATGCTATATTTATTGCCTGATAAGAAAATGTTGCTGATAAATTAAAGCCAATAACTTGCTTGAAATGAAAATACATTAAAGTGCAAAATGTACAGCACAAGTCTGTCATATAGACCCTTTTACTGTTTGTATACAATGATGACGTAGCAACGTATGCGCGCGCATTTTGGCAACAAACTGTGGCGAGAATCAGCAGCATGTCAAGCTACGTGAGCGGATTAAGCAACACAAACCGAGAAAGTTATTTTAAAAGGTTGACTTTTTCAAATGGTATTCGGCTACCAGATCCGTGTACTATAGTGGAGTGGATAGAAGACGTTAGCAGATGGCCAGATATAACTTAGTGGTCGGATATACAGTCTTGTTCAAAATAATAGCAGTACAATGTGACTAACCAGAATAATCAAGGTTTTTGGTATATTTTTTATTGCTACGTGGCAAACAAGTTACCAGTAGGTTCAGTAGATTGTCAGAAAACAAACGAGACCCAGCATTCATGATATGCACGCTCTTAAGGCTGTGCAATTGGGCAATTAGTTGAAAGGGGTGTGTTCAAAAAAATAGCAGTGTGGCATTCAATCACTGAGGTCATCAATTTTGTGAAGAAACAGGTGTGAATCAGGTGGCCCCTATTTAAGGATGAAGCCAACACTTGTTGAACATGCATTTGAAAGCTGAGGAAAATGGGTCGTTCAAGACATTGTTCAGAAGAACAGGGTACTTTGATTAAAAAGTTGATTAGAGAGGGGAAACCCTATAAAGAGGTGCAAAAAATGATAGGCTGTTCAGCTAAAATGATCTCCAATGCCTTAAAATGGAGAGCAAAACCAGAGAGACGTGGAAGAAAACGGAAGACAACCATCAAAATGGATAGAAGAATAACCAGAATGGCAAAGGCTCAGCCAATGATCACCTCCAGGATGATCAAAGACAGTCTGGAGTTACCTGTAAGTACTGTGACAGTTAGAAGACGTCTGTGTGAAGCTAATCTATTTTCAAGAATCCCCCGCAAAGTCCCTCTGTTAAAAAAAAGGCATGTGCAGAAGAGGTTACAGTTTGCCAAAGAACACATCAACTGGCCTAAAGAGAAATGGAGGAACATTTTGTGGACTGGTAAGAGTAAAATTGTTCTTTTTGGGTCCAAGGGCCACAGGCAGTTTGTGAGACGACCCCCAAACTCTGAATTCAAGCCACAGTACACAGTGAAGACAGTGAAGCATGGAGGTGCAAGCATCATGATATGGGCATGTTTCTCCTACTATGGTGTTGGGCCTATTTATCGCATACCAGGGATCATGGATCAGTTTGCATATGTTAAAATACTTGAAGAGGTCATGTTGCCCTATGCTGAAGAGGACATGCCCTTGAAACGGTTGTTTCAACAAGACAATGACCCAAAACACACTAGTAAACGGGCAAAGTCTTGGTTCCAAACCAACAAAATTAATGTTATGGAGTGGCCAGCCCAATCTCCAGACCTTAATCCAATTGAGAACTTGTGGGGTGATATCAAAAATGCTGTTTCTGAAGCAAAACCAAGAAATGTGAATGAATTGTGGAATGTTGTTAAAGAATCATGGAGTGGAATAACAGCTGAGAGGTGCCACACGTTGGTTGACTCCATGCCACACAGATGTCAAGCAGTTTTAAAAAACTGTGGTCATACAACTAAATATTAGTTTAGTGATTCACAGGATTGCTAAATCCCAGAAAAAAAAATGTTTGTACAAAATAGTTTTGAGTTTGTACAGTCAAAGGTAGACACTGCTATTTTTTTGAACACACCCCTTTCAACTAATTGCCCAATTGCACAGCCTTAAGAGCGTGCATATCATGAATGCTGGGTCTTGTTTGTTTTCTGACAATCTACTGAACCTACTGGTAACTTGTTTGCCACGTAGCAATAAAAAATATACCAAAAACCTTGATTATTCTGGTTAGTCACATTGTACTGCTATTATTTTGAACAAGACTGTATACGTATTTAGTTGAGAAACCGAGCGTGTACACCCGAGACAAGCATATAAATCACTGGATGCTTATGAATACGTTGTCTGTGGGCATGTACAGAATGTCCAATACAATTTTCTACATTTATTCTTAATCTTCACACAGACATACATTTATCCTTTTCCTTACATTTTATGTTGTTATTGATTTGTATGTGTCGACACACTTCTGTTTAAAGTTTAATTTTGTAATGCTATAGTACTTTAATAGCAACTATGTTGCTTGCATACATTTCTCAGATGGTTATTTTGCTATTAAACTATTAATAAAATCATTACAAATGAAATTGATAAGTAGTGTGATTATTGATATGATAATCTGGGGGTGGGGGTACATTATACACACCAGTGGCAGCCAATGTTGGGAGGTTTATTATAAATAATTAAGTTTCAAGTGCAGTAAATGTTTTACAAATGATTTTTTTTTTATGCAAGCATTTTTATGTCCTCGTTCCAATCAATGCATTTAATCGCCTGCAGCCACAGGTACCGCCGGTTCTTCTGAAACGGCCGTGATCCTGTCGGAATCCTTTAAAACTTAAGCCCATTGGTGGAATAGCGATTAGTGCAACCGAAAACGCAACAGCCAGACATTTTGATGCTGGGAAACCGCTTTGATAAACTTTCGGAGTTGCTAAAACGTTAGAACAACACCACTTCCGTTGCCAAAATGCGCGCGCAACTCTTTGATCACGTGGGCTGTAAAAGGGTCTATAGAATACATACAATTATAATGAGAACATCATAAATGTGTGTTAGGTGAGACTTTAGATTTTGTGCAGGCTCATAAAAAATATATAAAAATTTGGTTTCAGATTTAAAGGTCAATATATCGTTATCGGCATCCAGATATAAAGAATCATGATGTTCATATCGGTGCATCCATAGTGCCCAAGATGGACACTTTACTATCCCATGAGGCCACAGGAGAGGATTTGTGAATGGAAATGAAGCGACACAACTGAAGCTGGGAGATCACATGACCATGACTACACGATGAATGTAGTACGTCTGGACTACAAAAGGTACAAAAGTGAAAAGGTACATCTTTGTAACTTACTCTCCTCTAAATGGTACATATCAGTCCTTTAAAAGTGTGTATTAGTACCTTAAAGGTACATATCAGTCCTTTAAAAGTGTGTATTAGTACCTTAAAGGTACATATCAGTCCTTTAAAAGTGTGTATTAGTACCTAATGTTGTCAAAAGTACCGACCGCGATACCAAATCGGCACTGAAATGTAAAAAATGTGACGCTTCGAGCGCTGTTGAGCTGTAATCGTAAACACCTCTGACTGGCTATTGTGCTCACGCGCTCACCGGATGTGCCTGTGATTGGCTACAATGATCAACTCACGGCAGCGGTTTGAAACAACACGGAAGTGTTTGAAAAGTGTTTTGAAAGCGGGAGCAGGAGCGTTTGAAAGCACAAGCAGGCGCCGACCAGCGGACCGGTAGGCTGATAGACTCCTGTATTCAAACGCTCTGTGTGTATCTGTGTAAGCGCACTTACACAGATACACACAGAGCGATGTGTATGATACACACAGAGCGATGATGTATTTTGACAACATGTTTGTGAAGTGCTGATCAAAGTAGCCAATCATAGACCTATTTGATGAGTGCGTGAGCACAATGGCCAGTCAGAGGTGTTTACGATTCCGCTCAGCAGCGCTCAAAGCGTCAAATTTTTTACATTTCAGTACCGATTTGGTATCACAGTCGGTACTTTTGACAACACTATTAGTACCTTAAAGGTACATATTAGTCCTTTAAAAGTGTGTATTAGTACCTTAAAGGTACATATCAGTCCTTTAAAAGTGTGTATTAGTACCTTAAAGGTACATGTCAATACCTTAAAGGTACATATTAGTACCTTTTCGGTTTTGCACCTTGGGTACCGCCCCAGTGACAGCACTGTACCTTCTTTTCTGACAGTGTATATAGTAAGTACTTTTGAAGTAGTTATTCAAAATAAGAAGCTACTCAAGAGAGTGTGAGCTTTCAGACGCAGCCGACGTGTGGTGTGCTGGACACTTCATACTCTCGACTCTCACAGCTTTAAGTACATATGAGACATCAGGGAGGGGCTTTAGACTCCAATGTTCAATGACCAAATCACCTTTGTGTATGAACCAAGTCCATACTCTACACAAGTAGGTTCATCTTTTGGGACACATCTTATATCATTATCATTGCAGTTATTGTCATTGGTGTGAACGGGTCTTAAGACTGAATCTCACAAAGTCTGTCGAGAACACATCCGGATCATATTTCATCCCAAAAACTCGAAGGCTGTGACCAAAATCGCCCCCTATACCCTATTTGAGGGACCAGCCACTTGTAGTGGTGTCCAAAATCAACTTATAAAACTTATTCAATCCCTTAATGCACTGCAACACAACAGATGTACAACATTTAACGGCATGAATACCCATGACGAACTGCGAGAGTGGGTGAAATATGACTCAGATGGTTTTGACCAGGATGTTTTCGTGAGATTCATCTGTTAAAGATCGCTACAGTATCTCTATACAGTCTCATGACCTGCATTCTCTTCCATTTTGTTTTCACTCACTGTTATGAGAAGCACATCGACAGAACATTAGAAATAATTCATATTTAAACCTTAGTGTGTATCCAAGCAGACTGAAATAAAGTAACTCCCAGCGTGACATTAAGCCCTGTTTTCCACCAACTCTCCTTCGCCAGCTGTCGATAGATCCTGAAGCAGACGTCTAATATGTAAATGAAAGAACGTAAAAGTGGGAAGAGATCCTGAAGGTTTCTGACATGTTCCCATCAGTCTTTCTTCTCCTCTTCTGTGTCGTCTTCAGACTGTGCGGCCTTCTGCGTGAGTTTCTCCAGCGTGGCGGAAGAGGGAAGAACTTCCTGCTCTACATCCTCAGTCTTTCTCTTGGTGCTTTCCTGCACAAACTCCTGAATCTCCAATGGAAGCCGCCGGAATTTGTCCTGGTATTCCTGATCCAGGTCGTTCTGAAGCTGTGAACACAGGTCAACATAATACAGTCAACAGGACATCAAAACTGACCATTAGTGCACGTTATTCTATTTAAAAAAGGCTAAGAATGGACATTTTTGGTTCCCAGAACATTCCCAAAATGTTAGTTTTTGGTTTAGAAAACGTTCCCACAATGGTAGTTCTTGGTTCCCAGAATGTTAGTCTTTATTTCCCAGAATGTTAGTCTTTATTTTCCAGAATGTTAGTCTTTATTTCCCAGAATGTTAGTTCTTGGTTCCCCGAATGTTAGTCTTTATTTCCCAGAATGTTAGTCTTTATTTCCCAGAATGTTAGTTCTTGGTTCCCCGAATGTTAGTCTTTATTTCCCAGAATGTTAGTCTTTATTTCCCAGAATGTTAGTCTTTATTTCCCAGAATGTTAGTTCTTGGTTCCCCGAATGTTAGTCTTTATTTCCCAGAATGTTAGTCTTTATTTCCCAGAATGTTAGTCTTTATTTCCCAGAATGTTAGTTCTTGGTTCCCAGAATGTTAGTCTTTATTTCCCAGAATGTTAGTTCTTGGTTCCCAGAATGTTAGTCTTTATTTCCCAGAATGTTAGTTCTTGGTTCCCTGAATGTTAGTCTTTATTTCCCAGAATGTTAGTCTTTATTTCCCAGAATGTTAGTCTTTATTTCCCAGAATGTTAGTTCTTGGTTCCCTGAATGTTAGTCTTTATTTCCCAGAATGTTAGTCTTTATTTCCCAGAATGTTAGTCTTTATTTCCCAGAATGTTAGTTCTTGGTTCCCAGAATGTTAGTCTTTATTTCCCAGAATGTTAGTTCTTGGTTCCCAGAATGTTAGTCTTTATTTCCCAGAATGTTAGTTCTTGGTTCCCTGAATGTTAGTCTTTATTTCCCAGAATGTTAGTCTTTATTTCCCAGAATGTTAGTTCTTGGTTCCCCGAATGTTATTCTTTATTTCCCAGAATGTTAGTCTTTATTTCCCAGAATGTTAGTCTTTATTTCCCAGAATGTTAGTTCTTGGTTCCCAGAATGTTAGTCTTTATTTCCCCGAATGTTATTCTTTATTTCCCAGAATGTTAGTCTTTATTTCCCAGAATGTTAGTTCTTGGTTCCCAGAATGTTAGTTCTTGGTTCCCCGAATGTTAGTCTTTATTTCCCAGAATGTTAGTCTTTATTTCCCAGAATGTTAGTCTTTATTTCCCAGAATGTTAGTCTTTATTTTCCAGAATGTTAGTTCTTGGTTCCCAGAATGTTAGTCTTTATTTCCCAGAATGTTAGTCTTTATTTCCCAGAATGTTAGTCTTTATTTCCCAGAATGTTAGTCTTTATTTTCCAGAATGTTAGTTCTTGGTTCCCAGAATGTTAGTCTTTATTTCCCAGAATGTTAGTCTTTATTTCCCAGAATGTTAGTTCTTGGTTCCCAGAATGTTAGTCTTTATTTCCCAGAATGTTAGTCTTTATTTCCCAGAATGTTAGTCTTTATTTCCCAGAATGTTAGTCTTTATTTCCCAGAATGTTAGTTCTTGGTTCCCAGAATGTTAGTCTTTATTTCCCAGAATGTTAGTTCTTGGTTCCCAGAATGTTAGTCTTTATTTCCCAGAATGTTAGTTCTTGGTTCCCAGAATGTTAGTCTTTATTTCCCAGAATGTTAGTTCTTGGTTCCCAGAATGTTAGTCTTTATTTCCCAGAATGTTAGTCTTTATTTTCCAGAATGTTAGTTCTTGGTTCCCCGAATGTTAGTCTTTATTTCCCAGAATGTTAGTCTTTATTTCCCAGAATGTTAGTCTTTATTTCCCAGAATGTTAGTTCTTGGTTCCCCGAATGTTATTCTTTATTTCCCAGAATGTTAGTCTTTATTTCCCAGAATGTTAGTCTTTATTTCCCAGAATGTTAGTCTTTATTTTCCAGAATGTTAGTTCTTGGTTCCCAGAATGTTAGTCTTTATTTCCCAGAATGTTAGTTCTTGGTTCCCTGAATGTTAGTCTTTATTTCCCAGAATGTTAGTCTTTATTTTCCAGAATGTTAGTTCTTGGTTCCCCGAATGTTAGTCTTTATTTCCCAGAATTTTAGTCTTTTTTTTTCAGAATGTTAGTCTTTATTTCCCAGAATGTTAGTCTTTATTTTCCAGAATGTTAGTCTTTATTTTCCAGAATGTTAGTCTTTATTTCCCAGAATGTTAGTTCTTGGTTCCCAGAATGTTAGTCTTTATTTTCCAGAATGTTAGTCTTTATTTCCCAGAATGTTAGTTCTTGGTTCCCAGAATGTTAGTCTTTATTTTCCAGAATGTTAGTCTTTATTTTCCAGAATTTTAGTCTTTATTTCCCAGAATGTTAGTCTTTATTTCCCAGAATGTTAGTCTTTATTTTCCAGAATGTTAGTCTTTATTTCCCAGAATGTTAGTCTTTATTTTCCAGAATGTTAGTCTTTATTTCCCAGAATGTTAGTCTTTATTTCCCAGAATGTTAGTCTTTATTTCCCAGAATGTTAGTTCTTGGTTCCCAGAATGTTAGTCTTTATTACCCAGAATGTTAGTCTTTATTTCCCAGAATGTTAGTCTTTATTTCCCAGAATGTTAGTTCTTGGTTCCCAGAATGTTAGTCTTTATTTCCCAGAATGTTAGTCTTTATTTCCCAGAATGTTAGTCTTTATTTCCCAGAATGTTAGTTCTTGGTTCCCAGAATGTTAGTCTTTATTACCCAGAATGTTAGTCTTTATTTCCCAGAATGTTAGTCTTTATTTCCCAGAATGTTAGTCTTTATTTCCCAGAATGTTAGTCTTTATTTCCCAGAATGTTAGTTCTTGGTTCCCAGAATGTTAGTCTTTATTTCCCAGAATGTTAGTCTTTATTTCCCAGAATGTTAGTTCTTGGTTCCCAGAATGTTAGTCTTTATTTCCCAGAATGTTAGTCTTTATTTCCCAGAATGTTAGTCTTTATTTCCCAGAATGTTAGTCTTTATTTCCCAGAATGTTAGTTCTTGGTTCCCAGAATGTTAGTCTTTATTTCCCAGAATGTTAGTCTTTATTTCCCAGAATGTTAGTTCTTGGTTCCCAGAATGTTAGTCTTTATTACCCAGAATGTTAGTCTTTATTTCCCAGAATGTTAGTCTTTATTTCCCAGAATGTTAGTCTTTATTTCCCAGAATGTTAGTCTTTATTTCCCAGAATGTTAGTTCTTGGTTCCCAGAATGTTAGTCTTTATTTCCCAGAATGTTAGTCTTTATTTCCCAGAATGTTAGTTCTTGGTTCCCAGAATGTTAGTCTTTATTTCCCAGAATGTTAGTCTTTATTTTCCAGAATGTTAGTTCTTGGTTCCCAGAATGTTAGTCTTTATTTCCCAGAATGTTAGTCTTTATTTCCCAGAATTAGTTCTCTGTTCCCAGAACGTTCCTGGAATGTTGGTTTTTGGTTCCGAGGAATGTTATCTTTGCTTAGCCAGAAAAAGATTTCTTGACGGAAATTCAACACGTTTTAATTGACCAAATGTTAAATGTTTTATTAAATGCTATATTAAACTAATTTCCGAGCCCTGTATAGGTCCTTACACAAGGTTATTTTACCTAATAAAAAAAAAAAGGTATAACTTAAAAATAACAATAAGGGAATGTATTGTAAAGGTTACTTAAAAATAACCTTCTTGCAAAGTTCTGGGAATTCATTATTTTATGGTTGCAAAAACATAAAACCTATAAACAATGTTTCTTAAATGCTATTATTTGGTTCTCAAAAAACAAGCAGGAACCAAATACTAACGTTTGGGGAACGTTCTGTGTTTGTCTTCATAATCATTCAAAATGTAATAACTTCCTCCTCAGTCTTTATTTTTGTTTGAAATAGAATACATTGCTATTTAGCATAAATTTGAAATAAATATAATGATTATTATTAACAAAATGCAGAAGTGTCTATGAAAAAGCAGATAACAGCATGCTAAATTGTAAATCAGAGCGAATTTAAAATAAAACCTTCATTAGAGGACTTCAGGGGAAAAAGATTAAACTAAAAGAACAAAAATGAATGATATGAACCCTGTAAGCCTCGTCATTGTAAACGTGCAATACTAATAGCAATGCCGATATGATAAACTGCAGACTTGCTGCGGTTCAGTGAGTGAATGTCTGTTCGCTGTGAGCGCATGGACGGGGCGGTAATGTGACATGGCACAGTATTGACAGATCCGGATCAATATTCACTAATGCCGCAACAGATTCAGGCGATCCGTGCCTCGGCGATCAGGAATGACTGATCAACAAACGCATGAGGATATTTCACCACATTACTTTTTAGATAAGAATGCACTCATATATGCAAAGGAGGACAGTAACTTAGTACATTTACTTGAGAACTGTACTTTAGTACACTTTTTGAGTATCTGTACCTTACTTGAGTATTATTGTTTCTGGAAACTTTTGAATTTTACTTCACTACATTTGAAAGACAAATATCGTACTTTTTACTCCACTATATTTCTATCAAGGTCCTCCAAGTCAAAAGTCGTTTCTGTCGTAGCTTTGAAAGTCAGTGGATGATTTTTTTCTTCTTTAAAAGGTGTTTGGGTTTTTGCAGAAAGCCTTTCAGGAATCACTCTTGTAGGGTCACGTGAAGTTCAATGATTTCACAGCATTTTTTGATAGTAAAATGGAAGAAAATGGATGTAAAAATGTTCATTTTGTTGAGTATTCACATAAACAAAGTTGATTATGTCTTAAGTGAAGGCAAACAGTTGGAGAATATCAGATGTGTATCAGTGTATTGGATCCGTGCGTTCGGCCTTAAAGTGACAGCAGCTTTATAAAGGGCTTTGTAACTTTTATACAAGTATTTAAATGAGTTTAAGTTAGTCGTATGCTAGGATGTGGGATGGAGCATCACTGACTGGCTCAAACCATGATGGCATAATGTGCATTTATACAACAATAATAAAATAATGCGTTGACATAAAAAAATAAATTTACTTTTAATACTTAAGTACTTTTAAAAACAAATACTACTGAACGGAGTAATATTTGACCAGCAGTACATTTACTTTTACTCAAGTAATAAAGTTGTGTACTTTGCATCCACCTCTGCATATACGCAGATAAAACACTGAATCTGGAGAGTTTTTGGTTCCCAGAGAGAGTCTTGACCATGTAAAATGATTGGTCAGTTCTAAAGTGAGTGACAGTTCATAAGCCAATCAGAGAGCTGCAGTTTCCACATCAGTTCTTCTGTTTCTCCATCTACAAATGTGCTGCATCACACTGAAATTCACCAAATCTGAAATATTTAAAGGGTTGAATGAACAACCTGCCATCATTTACTCACCCTCATCTCAGTACAAACCTTAATCATTGTAAGGACTTTCAAAAGTGAGTGAATTTTCATTTTAGGTAAACTAATTCTCAAATTAGTGTATAAATTAACAAATTATAAACCCTACTTGATCATATTTGACATTCAAATGTATAAGGCCTCTTTACTACAGTCCTTCTCTCGTCCGATTGATAGTTTACACTCTTTATCAAGTATTTCAGTGTTATTGTACAATCGTGTGAAATCTTTTATCAAGTAAACATAAGAATAACTTTAATTACTCTAACTTACTAATTATCCATACATCATTATTTAGTAAAATATGAAATATGATCAGGCTTTTGAGGAAGGTTTATTTGTACATCTGTCAGTCATCAGAGATTTAATCATAAAACTAAGCATTTACACATCATCTTAAGCCCTATTCGGACAGTAAATGTTTCTCAAGTGGTCGTCTGTAAAATTAAATGTGCATGCCACCTCAGTGATAAAACTCGTGCATTCGGATGGTGATTTATTGACGGTGGAGGAGCGAGTTTTGAGATCCTGCACACCTGGGAACGCTGCTCATGTGCTCAATAACATGATTGATCATAAATGCTTTTTCCTCCATATTAACACATTAATTCTGTCTTGTATTTTATCTCAAAATAGGATTTTATTCCACACGGAAATGAGCAGAAATAAGTGAATACAGCCTCTTATTTCCATGAGGTAATCATAATGCTGCCGTTATTTTAACATATATTTATACGTAATAACAGCCCATTTCAAATGTTTACGTGCTTTTCTTCTTTTTATTTTTTGAGCGTTGATGAAATATATTGCTCTTGTGAATACTGGCCAGCATTTCAGTAATAAAAGACTAGATCTTAATAATAATTCATTACATTTTTATAGCGCTTTTCTACTCAAATCACTTTACATGTAGAAGGGGGAAATCTCCCTTCTACATGTAAAAGATGCCCCCAAATGTTCATTTTTGCATTATGTTCTGCAGGGGTCAAAGGAGATAAAGAGTTAATTTTGTGATTCTTGAAAACTCAGAGATGTGGATTTGGACGGCAATTAAATCCCCACACAACCTTGTGTTTGTCTAAAAACAGGAGGTCATTCGGGAGAAAAACACTGGCATTCTGGTTTCAGATGGCAACAAAATCCCCTGTCAATTATGAAAATACCATATACGACCCCACGAGAAACAATTACCATCCGGATAGGGCTTTACTAAGACATTTTTGGCAGATATAGAGCAACGACTGATATTTATGTTAATTGTATGTCAGTATCTGCTATATAAAGATCTCACTGATTTACATTACAAGCATCAGATTTACTTTTTGTCCATATAAACATCAGCATCTGCACCAAAATTGCATATTTTTGCCTCTGATGATTAAAATTGGGCTGTTTTTTCCTCCATATTCTCACTATATCATACAATATGAGCCATAAAAGCCTAATCCATCAAATATGATATATATAATATTGTCTAAAGGTTCAATGTCCTGCATTCATTGTCTGACTATTAATTCAATGCCAGGATTTGCTGGGTTAATGTTACAACTGATAAAAAGGCATGCTAGTGAATGACAGATTCAGAAAATCAATGATGACATTTGTGAAATATGTATTGATCCACATTGACACAAACTCAACAGATGCTGCAATTGTATCAGACGGTAATGTTTCATCCGACACTCGTCTGTCAAACTTCCCAGAAAGCAACAGCCCTTCCTTTCAACTAGATGAGTTCTGCTTTTATAGCAATAACAGCAGCGCTAGTAATAACAATAATAATATCTCTCATTCTGAAATGTTCATTTATCTGACGTTAAACTCTAAATGAGATCCAGATTAGTCTTAAAACAAGCGCTCTAATGGTAGGACCATGGTATGTGTCCAAAAAAAACAAGGTATTACTGTATCATTTTTATGTGTTAGCTCTTACCTTGGGTTTCTCGTCTAATATCTGTTGCAGAATGCTTTTATGGGTTTCAACCAGCTTCTCGTGTCTTTTAGTCTGAGCGTCTTCCAGCTAGAGATGAAAAAGATAAAAAGTGTAAAGAATCATATTTATTGTGATTTATGATAATGATAAGAGGAAAATATTTTACCCTCTTAATGTGATGCACCACCTCGTTCACATAAGACCGGTTGATTTCCAGTTTCTCCCTGAGAGAGAGAGAGAGAGAGAGAGAGAGAGAGAGGAGAGAGAGAGAGAAGAGAGAGAGAGAGAGAGAGAGAGAGAGAGAGAGAGAGAGAGAGAGAGAGAGAGAGAGAGAGACCGTTATGGTTCATGTGCTGCATTTATCAGTGTTTTATTGCCATCTGGAGGCCCAGTTTCATATAGAATAATACAATTCTTTCCATTGCTTTAATTGCCTCCCTTAACATTAATGAAAATAACCCTTTTTGGTCTCCAAATCGATTTATGATTAGTTTGAGGTAAGTGGATATCTCAAGGGTCAATGATATAAGAATCGCTTTTTATACCATTTAAGTATTTTAACACTAAATATGCTTAATTCCCCTTACAGTATCATCTGAATCAAACTGTAGTCAGTTGAACATTTTACTCATTTAACACAGATTTAATATAAGCACTTTTGAGTTTGCATCATTTCTGGATTCATGGTCAGGTCAATATAAAGTAATATATCTTTACTGCAGGATCAACAGAGTTATTTTACGAGTATAATTTGTAAATCAAAGCGGTCTGATTGTTGTATTTGTGTCACATGAGTCTTGTAGCCAATCACAGGCATTTCTGTTGAAAATAACGTCCAATCAGAGGACTTAACTGTAGTGAGACTGCTCAGCATAGCTCAAAATTAGTTTGTTTAGTGCAAGTTTACAAAGTTTTACACGTGCACAAATCCTCTTATTATAACAAACAAAACTGACACAATGTAAATAAAAGATTCATGGGAAAGTTTTGTCGGATTTATTCGCTCTCGACGAGTTTGCGCTGAACTGACCAACAGCTTCTGCTATTATAAATGAATAGGCTTTGTAAACTTTCCAACAAATATATACCTCACACTTCAGTGTCACTTTTGACACTTGTCAAAAAAATTACAAAATTAGAAGTTTAGAATTATAGTTTTTTTAAGTAGAAAGTAATATTTATGTAATGGAGATATAGTAAAATAAAAAGTGATTAAAAGTGGACAACTCTTCTTTAAAGCTACACTGTGTAACTTTTTTTGTTTATTCTTAGCTAAAAACACTTAGTTATTTCAAAAATATAAGTGCTCATTAATGTACATTTACTTCTTTCAAGTAATAAAGTATTCTCATAAGTTTATAATATGCCATTGAAAATACATACGGGTGAGGGGTTCGAATCATAGATATGTATACGTAGATTCCTCATTCGAACACAAGGCACGTTGACGTGCCGCCATTTTAGAACGGTCAACACACACATCAACACTTCGACGCTGTCAATCATCACTCGCTTAAAAAAAAAAAGAAAAAAAAGAGCCCTGCACCTGCGCAGCCGCTGTGAAACTGTAAAGCCCAGAGCGATTTAACTTCCCGAAGAAACCTTTCTCAGGTGAGACGTTTGTGTTAGTTTAGCAATTATAATGCTAGAATCTACACAAAAACACGTAACATTTGTTAGTAACAGGCTTCATGGTTCTTGAATTTAAATTCCCAGTATTCAAGAACTGGAAAATGTGGAAACACATTGACCCTTTGAAAGTGTTTATATCAAACAAAATGTAAGAGTATTTAAAGAAGAGAAACCGACATATTTCTGCTGTTCTATAAGCATGCCCGTCTGTCTCAGCGAGTCTGTTGTCGCCACAGTGCAGTTCTTGATCAACTTGACCTTATTAACATGAAAGATAACCAATTTCACCATAAAATCATGTAGTGCAGTGTTTCACAATCACCACATAACATCCAGCGCTGTGAAATAAATAATAAAATACACGAAAACACATCACTGCCCGATGATTTTGTCCAAACTTCCAAGGCCTGTTTAAATGATTAAACTAAGCGTATCTTAACTTTAATGTTACATTTATCAAGTGAACAACTTATATAGGCCTACAGCATATTATATGCATGTGTGTTTGGGAATGGGGCATTAGCAGCAGATATATGCTGCCTGTTATGAAGAGGTAGGAATGACTCTGTTAGCTGATAATATGTTGCATTCACTACAGGATGTCAGTCACGACTCAGGAAGACATAATCAGGTTGATATAGTTTACTTGAATGATTAAGATTCAGAATCAGCAACAGCACGGTATGGCATACATTCCTTTCTTTGGTTCCAATCTACACAGTTTGCATTGGGTACAAGATGTGTGGGTATGTGTGTGTGTGGTTCTACAATAAACAGAGAGGAAATAATTACTATACGGCAATATTATCACAAATAGTACAGCATTATGCTCACACACTGGGATATTATCACATTAGTATAATATATTAGAAATAGAACAACAATTCTCTTTATAAAGTAATCAGCTGCAATAATTAACTGATTAAAGCATTAATAGTCACTAGACAAACGTTATACATATGATGTCTTCCACTGCAAGCCATAATTAGCTTAGCATCTGGTTGAATATTCCCATATCACGATATTAAACAGTGTATAGATACGATCTCAAAGTGACTTCAATAGTGAACAGTGGACTTACATATCGTTGACGCACACCAACTAAAACCACTCAGGAATCATTAGAACAGGCTAAATGTCTCAGGAACGCTGCACTAACCATCCACACCTGAACGAAGCTTCCGGCAATCTCTCTTAACGCAACTGGCGCTACCGCTGATGCAATCCTTGTATTGAGCTTGAGTGAAGGTAGGCTGCCATCTACTGGACATTATAAGTAATGCTTCCAAAGTAACTTTTTACATGATTCATTGAGGGCCGTTTTGTACAGCCGCCCCCAAATTTAGTCATTAAATTTGCCCCTGATAAATGGCCCGGATTTATGAGTGGTCTGGGTCATCAGGGATGGCAGGAAGTACAATCATCCTTGAAACTGGTCTGGTGTAGGTTCGTCCCTTGATTTGCACTTCTGCAGTTCTGACATGCCCATCGGCACTTGGCATGACCTTGGTAACTTTTCCGATCAACCACATAGCTCTTGGCAATTGGGGATCCACCAGCATAACAACGTTCCCAATTGCAATGTCCTCTACATCCTTCTGCCATTTAGATCGAGTCTGCAGATTTGGTAGGTAGTACTTAATGAATGCAGACCAGAATAAGTCAGTGAGGATCTGACTGTGGCGCCATCGTTTTCGACTGATCATTTCGCTTTGAGGATATACCACTTGTGGGAGAGAGCCGTCAAGCCGCCCCATCAGAAGGTGATTTGGGGTAATAGGATCTATATCCGAGACGTCAGAGGAGAGGTATCCGAGAGGCTTGGAGTTTAGTCTACCTCAATTAAAACTGTCCTGAGTACCTCCTCTGTAACAGACTGAACACCAACAGAAGCATACAGAGCTGATTTAACAGATCGTATCTCACGTTCCCACACTCCTCCAAAATGAGGAGCTCCAGGTGGATTGAAACGAAAGTGAACCCTCTGCCTTGCCAACTGTTGTTGTAGTTCAGGTGACATCATTTTGAAAGCTTCATGCAACTCTCTCTCCCCTCCTTTAAAATTAGTCCCTTGATCAGACCGAAGCTCAAAGGGAGTTCCTCTACGTGCCACAAATCTCCTAAATGCCATGAGGAAGGAATCGGTGTCAATACTGGATAGTATGTCAAGATGGACACATCTAGTTGTCAAACACTTCCAAATTATTCCCCATCTTTTCTCCACTCTCCGTCCAATCTTAATTGAGAAGGGCCCAAAGCAATCCATTCCCGTGGAGTAAAAAGCAGGCTTAAATAGCTGAAGTCGAGCTACAGGCAAGTCTGACATGTGTGGGACTTCTGGTTTGGCTCTCCATCTCCGACAGTCAGTGCATCGAAATTGGTGATGACGGATGGCCTCTCTGCCACGCAGAATCCAAAACTTCCTTCTAATTTCAGCCAGGACTCTCTCTGGGCCCGGATGTTTCAACTGTTGATCGTAATCCTGAATTAGAAGCTTGGTAAGGGCATGACTGGGATCAAGGACAACTGGGTGCTTAGTTGCTATGTCAAGTGCCTCAGCTCGTCGAAGTCTTCCCCCCACTCGAATTATATCCATCTCTTCGTCCAGTTCTGGACTCAAAGTGAGCATTTTACTATTAGAAGGAAGAGGTTTCCCGTGTTTCAGGCATTGGAAGTCATCAAAGAAAGTATCTAGCTGAGCTGCTCTCCACTGAAGTACTTCTGCTTGTAGTAAATCTCCAGCAGTTATGGCCTGTCCACTTTCCACCCCCTGAACCCATCGTGCAGTAGCTTCCAGTAATTCTCTGTAGGTTGTAAACTGGCTGGCATCCGGAATCTCTGGATTGGGTGTCACAACATTTAGGGCACAGCATATGGACTTGCGCAATTCTGAATCATCTTCCAGGGAGCTGTTAGAAGGGATTTTGGGCCATTGATCAGAGTGCATTAAGAGGAATGGTGGGCCATTACTCCATCTGTTCGGTGTGGCTAGATCCTGAAGGGATTTCCCCCTTGTTAGGTCATCAGCTGGATTCTGAGCAGAGTCCACGTACCTCCAATCACGTGGATTCGTTGTTTCCTGTATCTCTGTAATCCTGGTGCCAACAAAGACTTTGAACCGGCACGAATCTGAATGCAACCAGTTTAGCACCGTGGTGGAATCGGACCACAAGGTAACTCTGCAATACTCAAGTGTAAGTTCTTTCCTTAACAACTCTGCTATCTGAGCTCCACAGAGTGCGGCGCAGAGTTCAAGTCTGGGAACTGACAACTGTTTCTTGGGTGCAACTCTGGATCGCGCTAGTAGGAATGCCAACTGTACTTTGCCTTGACTATTCTCAGTTCTCAGGTATGCGACTGCACCATAGGCTCTTTCTGATGCGTCACAGAACACATGTATCTCTCTTGCAACAGAAGCGTTATCCATTTCTGCGGTAACATAGCATCTAGGGATTCTAATGGTGGAAAGGGATTTGAGTTCGTCTTCCCACTGAAGCCAGTTCTGCAGAAGTTCATCAGGGAATAAAGGATCGTCCCATTCTCTTGGTTTAGCCCACAGCTGTTGGATTAGGATTTTTGCTCTGGTTGTGTAAGGGAGGATGAAGCCTAACGGGTCGTATTGACTGGCAAGGATCCGATATAAATTGCGCATGGTGGGCGGTCCATACTCTATGGGACGGTGCTTGTACCTAAGAGTATCAGTGGGGCAGTGCCAGTGCAGACCTAGAGTGGATTCTGGTACTTCTGTTTCCCTTTGTGACAACCACAGTTCAGTACTGGTAGATTGAGCTTCCTTGGGTAGGTGATTTACGACACATGGTTGGTTTGAGGCCCACTGTCGGATTTCAAATCCTCCACTTGCCAGTAGCTCTCTGAGATTGTCAATCAGCCCCTTGGCCTCATCCACTGTGTTCAGGCTCTGAAGACAGTTGTCGACATAGAAGCTCCTTTGTATAGTGAATTGTAGGTGATCACCTGAATCTGTGTTGTCAAGGACATGCTTGTGCAGGGCATAGGAGGCGCAGCAGGGGCTACAAGTTGTGCCGAATGGGAGCACTTGCCATTCATAGACATCCACTTCTCTGTCTCGTTCCATATCCCTCCAAAGAAATCGCAGGATAGGTCTGTCTCGTTCCAGAAGTCGGACTTGATGGAACATTCCTTTCACGTCCCCACTCACAGCTACAGAATGCTCCCTGAATCTTATCAGGACCCCAAGGAGTGATGGGCCAAGTACAGGGCCAGGAAGTAGGGATTCGTTCAAGTTCATTCCTCTGTACTGGAACGAGCAATTGAAGACCAGTCTATTTTTCTCATTGTGGGTTACCAAATGATGTGGTATGAACCACCTCTCATGGCTGTGTGGTGCTTGGTTTGGGTCCAGTTTGGCAACATACCCTTCTTTCACCAGTTTCTTGATTTCAGCAGAATAGGTCGCTGCTCGTTCAGGATCTTTCAAGAGATGCCGTTCAGTTCTCCGAAGATGTGGCATCACAGCTTCTGGTGGGGCATTAAGACAGTCCATGTTGGATTTACGTAACAGCGGGGTAGCATACCTTTGGACACCATTTACTTCGACTCTGACAGTTCCTTTGTTCAGGAGTTCAAGGGCTGCCTGATCCTCCCTGGAGCGAGTGACCAGTTTTTCATTGTGGTAGGGAAGAGTATCTAGCTCCCATAACTTCACAACATTTCTCATCAGCTCTGTTTGCTGAGTCGACACTGAAGTGAAAAGGACATGCTGAGAACGAAGCGGATTCAGAAGAAGCTTCGCTGGACCCTGCAGCGTCCAACCCAGTCTTGTCTTAATGGCGGCTGGCCCGCCAGGTGGTCCAAGGTGAACTGGTTCGATTGGGGTGATGAGATGAGGCTGATCTGCACCAATCAGAAGAAGAGGGTGAATGTTCTCAAAGGAATGAATAGGAAGACCCTTCAGGTGTTTGTACTTACTCCCGAGTGCTTCCATAGGATAGGATTGTTGAGATAATCCCAATTGATCAGCTGTAAAGGCTTGCTTGATATGGTAGGTCTTATGTGGTTGCGCTACTGGAGACACACTGAATGAAACTGTAGAGCCTTGTAGACATGACACTTTCTGATGGATAGTTCTAATGGATAACTCTTCCTCATCACCTTTCAGATTCAGTTTCTGTGCTGCAGCCAACAGCAAGATGGTGCGTTCGGATCCATCATCCAGGATAGCGTACGTGTCCAGGGTGCGGTTTTTATATTTTAGCAGAACTCTTACTACTTTCAGCAGGACCCGGTTATCTGTTCCAGGTCTATCCAGGTATAAGGTTTCAGCTGTAGAGATTGACGCTGGGGAAGCATCCTTGACCGCCTGGTTGTTGATGTCATGAAGTATAAGCAAATGTTTACCTTTACATTTGTTGCAGGGTTTCTTCAAATTACACTGCGCAGCTAAATGTGTCCTTCCACACCTCCAACAACGCTTGTTTGTTTGAATCCAGGTTTTGACTTGTTCTGTCGTGAGCTGCTGAAAGTTGAGGCACTGACTAAGGAAATGGTCCGTATTCTCACAGTAGGGACAATAGGCTTTACTTTTCACCTGGTTCTCTGGCGAAATGGCCACTTTGACTGGAGAGGAAGTAATATTTGGGGTGAAACTGCCTGCTCCATGCAGAACAGTAGCTGGTCTTGGCCTTTGCTCTTTGCGTTTCTCAATCCTCTGCTTTGGCCATCCCTTTGGCTGAATGTTTCCCACCAGATCACTGGTTTGACACCACGTTTCAGACTGCAACCATTTGGAGAACTCTGGAAGTGTGAAGGTTGAGGCGTGATTAGGTAGCATTTGTCTCCTGAAGGCAGCTCTCAAATCAGGTGGCAGTTTGGTCAGCAGGCGAACTACGTGGGAGCCGCACCTCAATTCAGCATCTCCATCTGGTCCCAAGGATTTTAGCAGTCCTACAAGGGCCTGAATTTGTAATGCAAACCTTTCAAAGGCTTCAGGGTCCCCTGGACGGACATCAGCTGCATCCATTACTCTAGCAATCTTATTCAAAGCAAGTTGATGAGGCTTACCAAATTTCTCTGTCAAGGCGTTCATTGTCTCTGTAAAGGGATATGGAGAGTTGAGGAAAGAATCTGCAATCAGTCTAGCCTCTTCCAGCTGCAGATGATCCACCAAAATTTGATACTTGAACAACTCTGACCCGTCCTCAGGAAGCAGATTGTATAGAGCAAGCCTCAGACGTGCAAACTCGCTCGGATCTTTATGCACAAGATGAGGTATGCTGGGCTTAGGACCCCTGTATTCTGACACTGACTCCTTTAGTTGAATAGAAGGATGCTCTGACCAGTAAGGCTTTGGTCTTTGAACACGTGGTGGCCTCTGGTGCTGGTACATATTGCTGTTTGATCCAGGGACAGGCTCATAGCTGATCTGGAATCTGTCAGATGGCCCATAAGCTCGGTCTGTAGCATACTGAGGTGAGTGTGCATAACACTGTGGGCCAGGAGATTCATAATGCACAGGAGGTGGCTCTTTATAATGCTGCAAATGACTTGGACCCCTAGGGGAGTCATGGTTTGACACCACTTCATCTTTCATAAGCTGTAACTGACCCATCATTTTGTCAATGAGAACCATCATGTCTGTGGCACTGTGTGGCTTAGTCAGAGGAGCTCTCTGCTGCTGAGGGAAGTAACATGGGTCATTAGCACCATGACTCACACCACCGATTGAATAACGTGAAGGCCCAGCTGGCAGTGAATAAGCATCGGGGGAAACCACATAGGAAGGGGAAGCATGCAAGTCAGGTGTTGCTGTTCGTTCATACAAGGAAGGCGGAGCACTGGAACATACTCGACCATGGAGTGCACTGTGTAAGGCAGGCATAACGTTCGCTGATTGCTCATAGAAGGGAGTAGAAGCCTCAGGTAGATCTCTGGTAACAGTCTGATGCTGTGAGGCTGCAAAGGATTGTGCCCTTGAATCTGGCAGGTAGGGATAAGATGTTGACTCCGTTGACAGGTTTAATTCTCTTGGTGGAGTACGATGCGCCATCTGTTGTGAAACTCCCTTGCGCTCACTGAATCCCAGGTCATGTCTGTGCTCATACCGTGCTGTGCTTAAGTGCTGAGGAACAGGTTCACTATGCAGCCGATCACCTCCATAGTCCACTTCAAAATCATCAAAGTAGGCAGGATGACGTGTCTGCCATTTTGGCCGTACAGACTCTGGTACAGTTCCTCCCTGATGCTTATCAACCATACTGTCACTGTAGCAAATCACATCCGGCTCGAAGGACCACAATGTTATGAAGAGGTAGGAATGACTCTGTTAGCTGATAATATGTTGCATTCACTACAGGATGTCAGTCACGACTCAGGAAGACATAATCAGGTTGATATAGTTTACTTGAATGATTAAGATTCAGAATCAGCAACAGCACGGTATGGCATACATTCCTTTCTTTGGTTCCAATCTACACAGTTTGCATTGGGTACAAGATGTGTGGGTATGTGTGTGTGTGGTTCTACAATAAACAGAGAGGAAATAATTACTATACGGCAATATTATCACAAATAGTACAGCATTATGCTCACACACTGGGATATTATCACATTAGTATAATATATTAGAAATAGAACAACAATTCTCTT
This sequence comes from Pseudorasbora parva, assembly GCF_024679245.1. NCBI lineage: Eukaryota > Metazoa > Chordata > Actinopteri > Cypriniformes > Gobionidae > Pseudorasbora > Pseudorasbora parva. The sequence continues at coordinate 4,686,573 of NC_090181.1, forward strand.
TATAAAGTAATCAGCTGCAATAATTAACTGATTAAAGCATTAATAGTCACTAGACAAACGTTATACATATGATGTCTTCCACTGCAAGCCATAATTAGCTTAGCATCTGGTTGAATATTCCCATATCACGATATTAAACAGTGTATAGATACGATCTCAAAGTGACTTCAATAGTGAACAGTGGACTTACATATCGTTGACGCACACCAACTAAAACCACTCAGGAATCATTAGAACAGGCTAAATGTCTCAGGAACGCTGCACTAACCATCCACACCTGAACGAAGCTTCCGGCAATCTCTCTTAACGCAACTGGCGCTACCGCTGATGCAATCCTTGTATTGAGCTTGAGTGAAGGTAGGCTGCCATCTACTGGACATTATAAGTAATGCTTCCAAAGTAACTTTTTACATGATTCATTGAGGGCCGTTTTGTACACTGCCCGTCATAAATCAAAGCACATATCGAAGGAGAACACCGGCAAATGTGACAGAATGGCCGATATTATAGTCTGTATTTGTAATACACTTTCAGGTGCGAGTGATCAGCGAGACAAGCGCTGCCAGAATGCCCAATGGATGGGTGTCGGGACTCTCGCTTTCCATATACACTGCTTCTGCCCTGTCAACCATAGCTTGCACGTGCAGTGTGACATTTGAATGGTCACAAAGCGCGTTCGCGGCCGGCTTTGACCGTTCTAAAATGGCGGATGGCTAACGTATAGCAGTCCATAGAAACAGTCGCTAATGAGGTCTCTACGTATACATATCTATGGTTCGAATGCTGGCCGCCATGTTGCTCCTCCATCTTGAAAGTACATTAGCCAAAGAGGGACATACCCGTAAATTCAAGCTTCGCCTTTTGCGTTTTTACACTCGATGGCACCGTGTCGAATGTGAAGAGGAGGATTGCCATGTTAATCTTGGACTAAATCGGCCACCGTAGGAGTTGAAACGAAATCAGAATTGAGAGGAACAGAAACTATTATCCGCTGGATGGTCATATACCTTTACACCGCTAGATGGGGGAAAATATCACACAGTGGAGCTTTAAGTGGAAGGAAGCTACATTCCCCCCTCACATGCAACATATACAGAAAGCGCAGAGTCATTCGTTGGGTTAGTAAAATAACAAAATTATAGTCTTTAAGTAGAAAGTAACACACAAACACACACACTCAGAGCTCCCCACCGATGATATCAGCATCCATCGCAATGTTTTACAGTAAACATCGCCAACTCCCAATTTAGGGGACATCGCCCAACCCTAGCTACTGGTAGTAGTTTTAGCTGTGGTCTCAAAATTGGAAAAGCAAATTGTGAATTTTCTTGGGTATCTAAAATTTTGGTGCCATAACTGGCTGTTTTTGCAAAAAAAGCTAGTTTTAGGCCCTAAATATATAGATGTATCTATCTGTGCAACATTCTTCACATGACTAAACATCATCATTGTTTTCCAATACCTCTGTTTGCACAGTTTTTGTCTTTTGAAAACTGAGATTTTTAAAGAAAAGCAACATCAGTGCGAACAGAAGGCCAAAATATAGAGAAAAAGCTGCTTTTTCGAATGTATCTGGATGAGTGTGGGCACTAGAAGCCTGATTTCCAACAAAACACACATTATGTACAGGCAGGTGAACTCTTACTCTTCTGTCAAGTGCTTCTCCTTTGATTTGGCTTCATTGATCTTCTCTTGTCTCTTCTTGTCCATTTTCTTTTTCAGTTCTTTCTTTTCTCTGTAAAGACAGACAGAACAGCGAGGTTGACTCTACATGACCTTATGAATTATTAAATGTCACGCGTGATGTTCGTAACGGACTCACTTCTCACACAGCTCCTTGATTTTCTTCATTTGGTTGCTTTGACTTTCCTCAGCGATGCCGGTCAGCTTCTCGATGACCTGTGGACACACCGAACACACACACACATCAGCAAACACACACTTCAGCCTTTCTGACCCATTCATTAAAAGAACATTACACAACGCTTTTCTAAAGCTGTACATCACAAATGTTTAAATCGTTTATATTTGATTTGATTTCTCACATAAAGAAAATGACTTCTTTCTAGACGCAGACATTTACACTGCACACTTGGATGGTTTATATTTTATATGTATTTATATTTGTTTATTATTTACGTGTATGCATTAGCAGACACTTTTATCAAAAGCGACTTCAAATAAAGGCACAAAAGCGTTTGCTATGATTTGTTTTTTATTATCTGTATATGTGTAATATGACAGAAACAAATCATATATTCATATATATTATTAAGATTATTATTTACACTATATAAAGAATATATATGTATAAAAATGATATCTATTAGCATTATTATTTACTATATGGTTCTAAAGAGTCACTTGCAAATTAATTAACACTTGCTTTTATTTTTATTTAAAATAATTTGATATTTTTTGGACCTTTTTGGCATTATTTTCTGTATATGTGTAATTTTACAGATATAAAGGATATATACATATCAAAAAAAATGTCCACCTAATTCAACTTAAAAACGTAAATTAAATTTTTAAAATCATTTCAACTTAAATTATATTTTAAACTGACTTAAAAAAAAAAAAGTGGAATCTATGTTGAATTTACCTTTTTTTTTTTTTTTTTTTTGCAATTGCTTAAATTATTTTGATGAGTGAAAGTAATGAAAAAACATAGTTGCCATAACTTACAGATCATGTTTTACAGTATTGGGCAATCGATTAATCGCATCCGAAATAAAAGTTTGTTTACACATAATACATGTGTGTTTACTGTGTATAATAATTTTGTATATATAAATACTCCTTCATGTATATATTTAAGAAATATTTGCATGTATAATTATACACAGTACACACACACACACATATATATATATATATATATATATATATATATATATATATATATATATATATATATATATATAGAGAGAGAGAGAGAGAGAGAGAGAGAGAGAGAGAGAGAGAGAGAGAGAGAGAGAGAGTTTTTAAAGAGTCAGTTGTGTCATTAACTGTTTTAATGAGTCATTTAACGGTTTGAAAGAGTCATTTGAATCATTTAACTGTTTCAAAGTCATTTAAGTCATCTAACAGTTTTAAAGAGTCATTTAAGACATTTAACTGTTTTAAAGAGTCATTTAAGTCATCTAACAGTTTTAAAGAGTCATTTAAGTCATCTAACAGTTTTAAAGAGTCATTTAAGACATTTAACAGTTTTAAAGAGTCATTTAAGTCATCTAACAGTTTTAAAGAGTCATTTAAGACATTTAACTGTTTTAAAGAGTCATTTAAGTCATCTAACAGTTTTAAAGAGTCATTTAAGACATTTAACTGTTTTAAAGAGTCATTTAAGTCATCTAACAGTTTTAAAGAGTCATTTAAGTCATCTAACAGTTTTAAAGAGTCATTTAAGACATTTAACTGTTTTAAAGAGTCATTTGAGTAAATTAACTATTTGAAAGAGTCATTTGAATTATTTAACTGTTTCAGAGAGTCATTTGTGTCATCTTACAGTTTTAAAGAGTCATTTGAGTCATCTAACAGTTTGAAAGAGTCATTTGAGTCATCTAACAGTTTTAAAGAGTCATTTGAGTCATTTAGCGTTATTAAAGAGTCATTTGAGTCATTTAATGGTTTTAAAGAGTCATTTAATGGTTTTAAAGAGTCATTTGAGTCATTTAACGGTTTTAAAGAGTCATTTGCTTGAGTTCTGGATTCCCGCCTAACCTGTTTAATGTGTTCTTTCTTCAGGTATTTCTCGCTGTAATACTGTTCCTGACGGAGATTCAGTAGCTGTTGTTGCTGCTGCTCTTTGAGTTCAGAAAGCTTCAGTCCGCTGTCCTGGTCCAAACTGGCCAGTTCCTGCTCGAAGAACGAGGGTCCGTGTTCAGGACTGGAGGACAGACACCTGACGGCAGACGCCAGCCTGTGAGACGTTTGATCACCGGATGATTCGCCACACCAGGCGGACAGTGCTCAAGTATTTTCACTTTCAAAGTCATTTAGTTTTTCAAGTATATGTACACTGCAAAAAATGCTTTTCTTACTTAATATTTCTGTCTGGTTTCTAGTCAAAATATCAAAAAAAATCTTACATTAAGAAACATTTAGCTACTAGACAAGTAAAAATTATTGTCTTGTTTTGGGATAAAATAACTCAAATTTAAGAAAGTTTTTGCTTAAAATTATCTGCCAATGGGGTAAGAAAAATAATATTGTTTGCTGTTTGAATTACGATTATTTTGCTTACCCCATTGGCAGATTATTTTACTTATTTTAAGCAAAAACTCTTATGTTTGCTCGTATAGTAAATACTTCTTCAAATTTGTAGATGTTTGGACTAAAAAGACAAAAATACTAAGTAAGAAGAGCATTTTTTGCAGTGTACTTTATCAGTGTACTTCTTTGGAAAACTTTTACTTCACAACATTTCAAAACAATATTGTACTTTGTACAGCAATACATTTAATATTAAATATTATTTAATACTTAATTACATAAAAAATGTAGTACTGTATGCTTTTACTCAAGTAAAAGTATTCAAAGATTTACTTGAGTACAAGTAAGAAATCACAAAATTTTTAGTGTAATTAAGTATTAAAGGTAAGAAAACAACAACTTTTATTAATGAAATGTAGTGCAGTAAAAAGTATGACATTACATATTATGCTTTGGAATGCAGTGAAGTAAAAGTTTTCTAAAGAAAAACACGGATACACGTAATAATGTCCTTGAGTAGAAAGTAAAACTCCTCCAGTCCTGTCCGCCTCTGTGCGCCACACACTCCCACAGTAAGTCGATCAGAGGACGTCTACCTACCTCTTCTTACCATCTCGTTTTGCAGACT